>NC_066366.1:0-300000 GCF_013377495.2 Cygnus atratus | reverse complement strand
TCATCACACATCAGCTCACATGGAAGCCCACAGCCTACCAAAAAGGGAAGCAGAAACTCCACAAAATCCATCCTCTTCAATCACGAGCTTACTAATATTAAGTACATGTTACCTTGTTCCCTAACACATACAAAATACACTTTCTTCTCTCAAGAAAAAGAAAAACAAGTTCCAAGCAATCAATATTCCACACTAGCTTTCATTCACCCCTTGCTGCACCCTCTCCAAGCCATGCAAACACTCCTGGCAGTGCCAAACACCAAAATGGCTGTGTGACAGATGGCACATCTGGCAGTTTACATGTCCCTTAGAAGGGCAGGCAACATCTCATGAGGAACAACGTTGTGTGTTTGGGGAGTACTTTTGTTACGGACTTCTTTTCATTTAAAACCATATTTGTGTTTACTTTGGTAGAGTGAAGCATAAGCTCTAAAATGCTTGCTTCACACCCCCCCCCTTCATTTTTTTAATGAAAAAAGTACATGTCTCTATAGGCAACAAGCCAAAAAAATGATTGTTAACTGTGCAACATTGTCATGCCTTAACATGCTTCTCAACATTTCAGTTTCACTAACAGTTCTCTAACCTGTATTTTACATTCAGGCTCTCCTGTGCCAAGTCAAAAAGAAAAGGCAGTTACACAAACCCATCTTTCAGTGTTTAAAAAAAAAAAAAGCAACATTCTTAGTATGGATCATTTGAAAAAATCTGAACTAATTCCTGAGCAGATGTGAAAATGAAGAGATACCTTTTTATGGGAGTGATGTGTTGGGAAGTCACAGGAACCCATGTATATCTAAGTACTTCATTTACTTAAAATATAGACTCCTAAGTCACGTAGAGCAAAATTTATAAAATACTTTGCTCCTATTTCACAAGTGAACAGTCACAGGAGCAATAAAAAAAAAAGTAAAAAAGTGACTTTCTTACCACTTTAGCTTAAAGGGCAGCAGAGGTATTCTGAACAAAAATCTAAGCAGTAACACTCAATGTTTTGTCATGGTCAGATTCAGGATGAAATGTTCCAAAATTCCCTTCACGATCTTTTTCTCCATTAATTTGTATTTCTTGGTTTAAAATAAACATCTTGCCCTGAAGAGAATCTAACAGCTTTCATGGTGTAGCTTCAATATTTTGTTTGAGGGCGGATCATTTAAGAGAAGATAATCTCTTATGGTATCACATCATTTAGCTCTACCTACCTAATATAAATTAATTACCTAAGCTGTTTCTAATGAAGATAGTTAGGCCCCTCCAAAGGACAAAGTGTCCAGGCAAAGAGAATGCTAAACAAGACAATTGCCCTACACTATGGCACAGCAGGCCTCGAAGACTGGAAAGCTCCCAAAGCTGTCAGAAGACACTGCCTATATGCTGACAAAATATGCCTTCCTAATTAGATGAAGGGACTAACCAGCCAGCTGATGGCAGGTGAGACTGTACTGTGTGACCCTCTGAGAGAATCTTAGGGACAGTATGAGGTGGCCGGAGATGGTCATGCGCAGGTTAGTGCAAAAGACCTGATCTTGCTAAAACGCTACAGCAAGGAAGTCCCCTACAGATATCTAAAACTTGTAACTCCCCCACCAAGGGCTATGTATTCATAACCTTACTGTAATGGGTTCTTATTACTCATACTGTCATTATGAAAGGAATTTAACGAGTGATAGGACACCCCCCACCCCAAAAGTTTTATCCCAGGAGGGAAACAGGAAGGGAGACAAACAAAAAGCCATTCTCTAGCTACCTAAAGTTCACAGGGCAAACTATACAAATACAACAAACTATAAACTATATAAACTATAAACTATATAAACTATACAAATACAGCAAAACTGTATTTGCACACAATTAGGAAGAATCAAATAAGAAAGCAGCTATCTGAAACATTATGAGGAAATTATATCCTGCTTGCTGTGCTGGAAATTTCCTTTTCTATGTGTTAAGGCTATTTGAAATGTATTTGTTTCAATGTATCAGAGGACAAGGAAGCATCATGCTGAATGAGGCAAAGCAAGAATAAAGCTAACATATTCCTCAAAAAGAGGCATTTTGCATGAAGCCTTACACTGCAGGCTTCTTTTGGGTTCACAGGTGTCACGTCATGATTTCACCAACAGAATTGTCTTCTGGTGTTGTCAGTGTCTTTGTAAGTGCTCATTAAGTAGGTTTTATCAATGGATTAAAAAAGAGTTCAGCTGCCAAGAAGAGTAAAATAAATTTCAGATCAAAGCATAATCAAAAGGTATAGGAGGTGACTAAGTACCTTCTGTCAGCATGTTGTTCTATGACACAGAAGCGGTATGCATATAAAAACCAAAGTGCAGAAGATACACTTCCCCTATTTTTCTTTTTTCTTTCGAGTAATATGATCAGCTAGTGTCAGAATTGAGCACGTGCCAGACAAATTAAACCAGCCGGGGGCTAATCTGAGAGACAGGCCAAGTTTTGCAGAAATTTCTTTAAAAAAATGCATTCATGAATTGGCATTGTCTGTCTCATTAAATAGTGATGCAGACTTTTTTTTTTTTAAAGTCTCCTGGTTTTGGCTTGTGCTGAATGAATTGCTATTCCACTCTAAGTCAGTCAGCTTGATTACTACAAATGCCAAGTTGTTCTTCCATATTTAAACCAGTGTGAGAAGAGCATTTTACTGTTTTCCAAAATAAATAACATGAAAAATCAGCACAGAATTTCAGAAGGTGATAAAGATATAAATCAACACACGAACAGTTGACAAAAAAGTCCTAGAGTTGCACAAAGTCTTTAATTCATCTTATCTTGAAGAAAAAATACTTTAGACAGTTATAAGTGTTTCTCATTTTGAGTGTGAATTTGGATCTTGCCAAAAGCATGAACTGTGTGCTCCTTCTCTTACATAAGAGCATCCACTTGCAAATAAATGTACAGGAAATCTTTCCTATGACATGATTCCCAACAATAATAGCCCTTACATTCCACATTGCACCATCAGCTCCCCAGGCTGGGCAGGACTCCAATGCGATTCCAGCTCTGAAAGACCTCACCCATTATCCTAGAGGGGAGCATACCATGTGTCTCCATTTGGAGCTCCAAATACATGTTGACCTACAGCCCTGTCCCAAGCCAAGCTCCCTCCCTTGCTTTCTAGGAGGAGCAGGGCTCTGATGGAAGTCCTGCTCAAAAGATCTTGCTTCACTAGCCCTAAACCTACACTGAAATACAGAATGGTGAGTCCAACTCCACGAATACACTGAGCAGCAGACCTGACCAAAGCTCAGCCCTCATCCTAACTTCTCTGGCTGAGCAGAGGAATACCAGCTCTGAAGAATCTCAGATCCCTAGCCCTCCCAGAAGTGTCAAACTCCTGACTTCATTACAGTTTGCATTCGTGTCTGCTTGACTTAATGTGTGCAGACTGCACACATTAGCATACATACTCAGAGGCAACAATTCAATTCAACTACAATGGTTTTAACACCTTCCAGGAGTACAGTCTAATTGTTGATCTGGATGTGCAACCTACCTGCGTCACAAGTCAGCGTAAGACATGAAGTGTGCATCAGCTCCTCCTTTCCCACTCTGCTTCACAAGCACAGGCAGCTGGGTCCTGACCCTATCATCCTTTGCATACTCCGAGCAGAAATATCTTGAAGAACAAAGGGACCAGATTCTAAAGCATGTCATGACATATATCTAAAGATAAGTCTAGACTCAAGCAATAGTAATAAAAACCTATAAGCTTTACCGAAAAAATCACACTTGAAAGAGATGCTCAAACAAGAAAACTAAGTCATGACAAAATTTTAAACTCCAAATGACAAGCTACGAAAAAAGCAAAAACAGCAATAATAGATCATACTTTAGAATAGAATTCTTTGTTTCTCCAAGATCTTGTTTAACCTAAGCTCTTTGCTATCTAGTTCCATTTATGAGGATTTTTTTTTTGACCCTATTACCCTCTGTCCCTTTGTGCAAGATGAATCTCTTCTTCCCCACCTTCCTCTTCATCTTGACAAAAAAGCTTCAAAGCTAGTGTCTCATTTTGTTGGTGTTCTTCTTACCTGATTTGTTAAGAACACAGTTTGATGACACAGAGCTCTTCACTGGATGTGGCTGTGATGACCACACCTCCATCTCCATTCCTATCTCCCACATCACCTAAAGTTAAATGCCTAACCCATTCTCCTTCCAATGTACTAAGGTTGACAGTGCCTAACATAATGATACATCTGTGGCTGTCTGGTGGAGAGATGTTTAAAACATTTTCAAGACTGTTACAGGACTTTATGTTACACAGGGTGAGCAGTAGTCATTCTAAAAACTTGCCATCGTGCCCCCAATATTAACGTCATCTTCAGTTCTACACCGAGATCATGAAGTAGTAATAATACAGAGTACACACACTACCTTTTCTTAATTTTCTGTTGGCATTAGAAGCTCTTGGCATCACAGTCAGAAGTGAACATAGTTTCTTCAAGGTGCTTGAAAGAAGTTTCTACACAAGGATATGTTTGTGTCAGAAAAAACACACCTGGAGTTTGCATGGGAAGATAAAATTGGAAAACTTTCAGTCTGGTTGGAGAAGCTGTCAGGATTCAGTTCCATATGCTTATGAGAGTGCTGCTTCTTAATAGTTTCACTTTCTGCTTTTGTTAGAAGACAGTAAAGAGAATGGAGACAGTAGTAGGCATTTCATTGTTTTAAGACAGAAAGCAATCATAGAAAAGTTGAAGACCCTTTTTCAAATACTGGCAAAGACTGAACAGAATATTCCCATCAAAATACAAAGCTGTAACAGGGAACATCAGGGGAAGCTTTCTGCTCCAAGTGTGAAAATCTCTATGTAATTTTCAAAACTGAAACTAGTCAACTGAAAACTATGGCCTTCTGCATTTGACCCGTCATTTACACTGGTTGATATAATAACATGCAATGATTATCTCAGTAAGCTTTTTGACAAAAAAAAGAAAAAAAAAAAAACTTATTGCAGTTTTATTTCCAAGAAAAAGGAAAATCAGAAATTGGTATTAAGTTTACTAATACACTTGCTGGCAAGCTTACAAGATTTACTCTATAATGAGCAGAAGAGCAACTTTTGACATAACCCCTCCCCAAAAAGTTCCTTTAAAAAAAAAAATTTTTCAAGATAAAATAAAACCATAAAAAAGAGACTAAGTTTTTCCAGATTTGCTGTTCTACTTAGAGAGTTTTCCAATTTTTGCTAATCAGGTTTCCTAGAACTCCTGGCTCTGGTAATAGATATAGCAAGCCATGTAATTTATATTTCTTAGGGTCTGTATTAATCTAAGATGATCTATGATATTTTTCACTCCATACTGATCAAGGCTACTGATCTACTACAAGAGATCAAGATCTAGAAGTCCAGATTGCAATGTCAAAAAAGCAGATTTCATATCCATAAATTAACTCCCACTCTTACAAATCAACTATCTACCCCATTCATAAGCACTTTAAACTGGTCCCTCCTCGGGCAGGGAGGATATTTTAAACTTCAAAGTTAATCCTCTCTTGATCTGGATTAATTGCTCTAAGAGCTTGTAAGTCTTTGAGCGCTCTTGGCCAGCTGTTACAACCTACCTGTTTCCTTTATTTATTCCTTTAATTTAAAAAGGCATTCCTGTCATGAACTAACCCTTCCCCTACTAAAACACATCAACGCATCATCGGCTGTAAGTTTTCCCTACCACATAGCAGCCTACATTGTGGTCGCATGCTTTGTGCGTGTATTGTTCAGCAACAAGTAGGTGTTTGCTTACAGTCATTAAGGGGGACACATCGCACCAGAGTTGCTGTAAACTGAGGTCTGCGTATATGTGAACCAGGAATTATTAGAAGGAAAGAGGTCTAACTAACACAAAATAAATGCCGATCTCAGAAAGACTGGAAAGATCATCGCGTGCTAGGATGTCCCTCAGCATTGCCCAGTGTTTTAATGGAGATTATGCCTTCTTCTCCCATCTCTGCCTTCTAATCGGTACAATAATTGAATCAAAAAAGCAGCATTAAAGCCACCAAGTGTAGTAAGTAAAAAAAAGATACTGTGGTTCTCTTCAGTCACACTCAAGTCCCTCCTGAGTAACAGAAGTCTCAACAACATCCAATGGAAGCCAACTTCTTGTTCAATACAGAGCACACCATACTTTTTTCAAGCCTTTTTGAAAAAATACTACCTATAGGGTAGCAGAGGTGTCAGCAAGTTGGGCAACTGACATAAACAGTTGCAGAGCAACTGCATTGTTACTTGATCACTACTACTGTTAACAGCTTCCGTGTGCTCAATAGCTACAAGCCAGCTGGCCAAAATTCAGCCAATGAAAGAATCAAACCAAGATAAGGAGCAGGACTCTGCTCCCCATAGTCACTACCTTCTTTCAAAAACTATCCCAGTTAAACATCTTAAAGCGTACAGTGGGATGTCCAACTCTCTTAACAGTATTAGGAGAGGCTTCTACAAAGGAGTAGTAGCACTTATATCACCATGTAAATGATGTAACACTCCCTTAAAAATAAATAAAAAAACAATATCCATAAGAACAATTTCTAAGCATTTTCTTCAATTTATAACCTTGTGCATCTTTCCAGCTTGGCCAAAAACTAAAGAAGTTTCACTGTCAGTTCAGCTTCCTTTGCTTCGTTGGAGAAAAGTATTTTATCTGCCTACCTCAGCATGCTATCGCACTTTTGGCAGTTTGGCCCAGTTTTTCATATCTTGGACACATATCTATTTTACAACATGAAGTGAACAACAAAAAGTAAGGAAGCAGACATGTCACTACTTGTTTCACAAAAAGACTACCAGGAGACAATCCAATATGCTAGCAGATAGAGTTTGCTTGGACAAAATAAGTTCACAAGAGAAGAAATTTCTGGTATTTGTATCCTTATCCTAAAACCTACCGTCTGTAATAAAGCCATGCCCTAATATGCTTCACATTCAGGAAAATAATACATTAGCAGTAGCTAATGAAAGTGAGATTGCAATCTTTAACGATTCACCTACTTAAAATTTCTCAGCAGAAATTCTCTCAAATTAGCCAGTCCATGTTCATCAAGGATTAAATGATCTGCTTTCAATACCAAGATTCAGCATAGATGTTTCTACATTCATTCGTCATCAATAATACACCTAGTTCATATTTGTATGCCACTCACATCTTCCACCATGAACTAAAAGGCAGATTAATTTTATTATCTAAACACTACACTTAAAATCTAGGGTTGCAAATAGATTAAAGATAATAATAATGCTTCTATCAGAGTATTTCAGAAGCTTTGTAGGCACAAATAGACATTTTTTGACCAACAGCCACTAACAATACACAAGACCACAGTTCCCTCAGAGCTATTATATAGCCTTGGAAACTCAAATACTGGTTCCCTGACCTGTGGTCTTCTGAGTTATCATGTGCCTTCATAAAGGAAAAAAAAAAATCCTAGAATCTATTATGTCATTTAAACAAATACTGACAGAAAGCATATCAACTTTTTGCTTAAGAAGTACTTAGGTATAACAATTTTAAATGAAAATTGTTTCACTTGTGAGAACTTCTAACTTCCAACTATCAAAATAAAAACCAAATGTACAAGGAAAAATTGCAAATAATAGCTTATGAATCAATATTATTGGAAAGGAACATTTTAAACCAAAATACTTTGCTTCAATATAGATGTAAAACAAAGCCAGCAGATTTTATTAAATAAAGAAATCCCAGACGCCTTAGTATGAAGTCACTTGTGATTATTCTTTAAAGACCATTACCTATGCACATATATTTACATCACCAGAAAGCCTTATAATTCACTTAGCTTTTTTGATCTTGCATATGTCAGACTTCAGGGCTGTTTGTTGTATCATCCTACAATTATAATTTATTCGAGGTTTTCATATTACCTATCAGTTATGCAACAGAATACCATTCATAATTATGTTCTCAGCAATATTATCTAGATATTGTGTTGCTCTAAGTCCCGCTTTCATTGTCTGTAAAACCACAATTCTTCCAAAAGATTTGTAACATCATTTGCCAGCTTCTTTAACTGGAAAACAAATGTACCAGATTCAAGTACTTTCTCGCTTCCTACTTCCACTAAAGCCATGGAACATTCTAACAAAGTCTGCATGGCTTTAACTTAGTTAAGAAATTGACACTGCTTGAACCATAAAAATATAAAAGGTTTCATGTTAAAATTCAAGCAGACAATTTTATTCTAAGAGAAGTCAGAAAAAAAGACAACTTTTTTATCTTTTTGGACTGTCAGTACTCTCTTATTTGGTCTGCAAGTAGGATTTCACATATTCCCATTTCAGAACACTTTAGCAATTCTGATTCAGCATTATACTGAATGTCAGTCCATAAATCAGAAGACACCATCCAAAAATAAGCCCAGTAGAGCAGAATCCCCCATGTTGCTGTCAACGTTGACCCCGAGGACAGACTTTCACTACATAGTTACCCTAGGCTCCTATTTGGCTGCTGCTCTTTCTCACCCAGAAAATTAAAAAAAATAATAATAAAAATCTTCCTTTCATATTTAAAAGGACTGTAAGCCTAAGGCTAAACATTGTTGTTACTTAACCTCCCATATAATTTCCCCAATGAACTCACAAGGAGACAAATTTTCCCCGCAATTCATTGTGAAAGAACCATGAAGGAGCTTTGATTTTTTTTTCCTCCTGTACAAAAAGAAGAGCTGCATTTCCAGAAGCACCAGTGATAAACACAGAATCACAACTGATGATATAATAATTTAAATAAGTGGCTGCAATGTGATGATTAAGGCACAGGATTAAACTACCCTGGCAATTAATTCTGAAAGGTGCAGCTCCATGTCTCCTTCCTGGTAGAGAAGCCAGTTTAAGTCACCCTTGTGTCTCCCACACATTTTGCAATACAATATTCAACTGAAGTTCTCCACTCACCCCCTCCCAGAGCTGCACAGCCTGCACGTGCTTGCAAAGGGTAATTATTGCACTGCTACAGTTGACAAGGTAGCTTCGTTAAACAGGTCCAAAACTGATGGGGGAAGTGAAAAGCAATTTCTTTGTGAGAATAGCTAACAGACTTTTAATCTGCACTCACCACCAAAAAAAAACAACCCCCAGACTTCTGGCTGGCTCTATCTCAAATGGAAAGACTGCAGTGTAAACATACCTTCAGATATTGACAGCAACAGTAATGCAAAATGTTCTTCCCATTTTTGCAAGCTTTTAACTGTTGAAAATTCAGACAAAGCACTAAAGAAAAATAAGGAGTAACAAGTTTATAAAAATGAACAACACAATGGATAACAGAAGTCTTCATATGGGAAAGTTTCCTCCAGCCTCAGAGTTGACTGAAACCCATTGGTCAACACTGACAGCTGTAAAGGAAAAGACCTCTGTTCATGTCCTGTGATCCAGGACCTACACTGTCTTTTATAGGTGATGTACTCAATTCTTTAATCCGTTCACTGAGCACTTCTCTTATTCTCCCAGGAATTATTTGTAAACCAAAAAGAACATTGGAATTAAAGAGCCAATAGATTACATGGACACAAAAAGCTACATTTCAAAATGTGAGTTGGCTGTGATGTGATAAATTCAGGCACAGGGATTTCTGCAAAGACAATCCAGACAATAGCTTTGGTAATTATTAATTGTGCCTTTCATGTGGAAGTGAACTCTGAAAACTAAACAGCAATTTAAATGTAAAAATTAAGTATTCCACTATAGATAAGATCTTACTAGAGGGGGGTTGGTTGATTCCTCACTATAACTTTTTCCCTGTTTAACTAAGTCAGCCAAAATGCTCTTGGTGTTTCCACTATTGCATGTTATAAAAATAAACCAGTCTGTTATCAGCACAGCAGTGCTCCCAGAACAAATCACACCACTAATCATCTTAGTTATGCCAGGAAATCTTCCCACTGTAGACGTACAATTACAAAGAGCAGAAGTCCTATTCAAGTTGAAATGCATTTCATATGTGGTTGTCCTGTGCAGCACAGCACATACCTACCTGCAAAGCAGTGTCAAACAAGATAGCGCTAAAACTACAGGCATCTGCATTAACATGGTACTCTGCCCAAAATAATTAGCCCTGCTGAAGCCATTTCCCTCTATAGGACGTTCACTAGGAAACACTTTCCAGAAAAGGGATATAAGTAAGGGAATTAACAGGGTTTAAAACCCATACTACAAAATAGGTATCATTTACAGAACAGGTCAGCAAGGATGAGAAAAGAAATAGTATTCTTTCTTGATACAGATTATTTCCTTTACAGTAAAGGGAGACTTAAATTACTACATGGAAGCTTTGTAACAATAAGTCACATGGGGCTTTTTGCCTTAATAAATATATATTGGAATAATAGTAGTTAGCACTACAACTTCAAAAAAAAATACAACAACAACAAAACCCCACACATTTCGAAAGAATGTCCAAGGAGATTTAATTTGGTCTGCTGACTGATCTCAAATTGTAAGAAATAACGCTGTTTCCCCAAAACAGCTCTCTAGCATTTAACAAGTAGTAGCTGTACAGGCTGTCAGTACCAGTCAACGAACAAAATGAGAAAGACTGCAGAAAGTCCAAAATAAACATAAATTCTAAGAGCTAAGTACACACACTAGCTTCTCAACATACCTTGCAAGCACCCTAACAATTCTTATATTCCACTGCTGGCAGAATACATAGTGATCTGTGTGACTGTTGTAACTTGCTCTGTAATTTTGTGCCAAAACAGAAACATGGTAATGACATTGAATAGGTAATTAGTAACTATTAAAACAGTATACAAACTAGGGCGTAGTCAAGGTGCTAGCATATGTCTAAGCCACCTGGAGGGATTTGGCTTCCCAACAAAGCATCAAAGATGGTGGTGCCTCTGTAAGATTTTTTTTTTTTTTTTTTTTAAATCACTCAGGCTATCAAAGGGTAAAACAAACTGAGTTTCACGTTAAATCCTCTTCAATAAGAAGTGTGTACAGGGGAAGTCTTATGGCTTTATCACCCCTTCAAACAAAGTAATAACAGAGTTAACAACACAACACAATTCATTACAGATAGTTTTTCAAGTAAAATGGTTTTCAGGTCTTGTTTTGTTTTTAAAACCCTATCATTTGAAATACTTTCCAGACCTTTCCAGTTTCAAGTGATATGGGAGGACTGCATAATGGTAGTATTGAGTGTCCCCTGTTGAATTCACAGCTCTGCTTTCCTGGGAAGCAGCAGCCAGCCCAGCCCAGACCCACTACCTTTTTTTTCCCCCCCCCCACTCCCTGCTACCAGCAGCTGCTGCAAGATGAAGGGCAGAATTCCACATTATTCTTCCTCCTCAATAGCTAATGGCAATTTTGTTTGCTCCTCCCCTACGAGGAGGAGGAGGAGGAGGGGGGGGGGGGGAAGGGATGCTAATCCTTTGCGAACATACTCAACATCTATATGATGTCAAAGCAATAATTGTCATGTTCTAAGAGGATTAGTATAGTGTTGGTATTTCAGTAAACTTCTCTATTATGAGAGATTCTCCCCCCAAAATCCTTCCAATAAGGTTTGATACAAGACTTGACCAATGGTAAATTTTACCATGCTTGAAACAAACCTGGGGACATAAACATTGCTCAAGAAGTAATACAGATGCCAGTTATAGATCACAAAACCTAGACTTGAGTCATGAGCCTATCACTGCAGTTTTCCCACCATCAAAACACCTGCACTACATTTGAACAAGATTAAGTAAGCATGCAATTCACACCTTCCCAGTTGTAAGTAGACCTCTAAATCCAAAGGGTGTGGAAAAAATGAGTAGAGCGCCTTATGTGGATGTACTACAAGGAGAGGTCAGCCCATCAGAAAACTGTGCTACTTCCAAGGTCTAGCATTAAGACTATTGGTTATGAAACAAAGCTGCAACACCAACACAAAGAGGTCCCCAGATTCCAGCAACCACTGCAAATAGAATCATCAAGAACCCTAGCACATGTAGGAAACTGAAAAGGTATAACAATCTAAACAGGTAGCTTCTCCAGTGATTAATACTTCTTTTACACATTAATGAAATTCTGCAGAACTCTGAAGCAAGCTCAGGACTGGTTAACACATATATGCTTTTTAGCACTACTATTTCCTGCACAGCAGCTTTTAAAGCTTGTTTTGAACTCAGAGCCCAGAAATTATTTGAAAATCCACCTGAACAATCACAGCTCTGTTAGACAACAGCTACTAGGTTTTCATGCTATGAATGAAGTCCCATGAACTATTTTCCAGTCCATTACAGATTTTAACACAGTGTAAGTAATAATTCTTAAGAGTATCTAGTATAGGTGGGCCTGAAGAGACTTACTGATCCATTAACAGTTAAAAACAGCATGTCTGTGCTTGTACATAAGCTACCACAATCTATAGCAGTAAAAAAGCTACTTTAATACAGCAAAGTGAGATACACTAACACAAGCATTACTGGTAACTCTAGAATTCCTCCTCAGCTCCCCTACAATACCTTCATATCTTTTCAAGGGCAGGCAGAAATAACTTAGAATGTTAAACAACCCTGAAGAGTTGAATATATGTACTTAAGATACTAAAAGTATCTAGTTATCAACTCATACTTATGAAAAGTAAAATCCTACCGCTTTAAGCCTTTTCTATCCGCATTCTTTACCAACTAAATAAATAAAAAAGCAGAAAAAAATCAGGCCTCACCCAAAGAGTAAGAGCTCTGTAAAATCCAATAAATATTTGTGTCGCTAGAACACCTAACACCAGAGATCAGCCACTGCATAGAAAGACATGAGACCAAGGTTCCTGTGGCTTCCCACCTGCTTTGTATTGAGAATCAGCTGTAATTAGCAGCCTCAGCTGTGAGAGCTCAGACGGGGGGGCTTTCCCTGACTTGAGCCAGGGCATTGTAAGAGCTCAGAGGGATATGGAGTAGGATGATTGAAAAGAATGATAAGTAGAAGTAGTGTTACTGAGCTGTTTGGTTACTGGATTGTCTGCAATAAAAACCCCAAGTAAAGTCTTTGGTAATAGTGCTAGAACATACAGTGAGAGGTATCTGCCCAAAGCAGCAATTCCACTCATCCCCCTTGCTCTAGGTGTTCTTACCCCACTCTATCACATATTTTCCTATGACAGAACTATCAAAGGCAGCTAGCTATCAAGGATTTAATATATGATAAAAACATGAAAATGTATTGACACCACTGCCAAAACTACAGTTAATATGGTTGTTAAATGGCTAGTGACTTTTTTTAGTGGTTGTTAAATGGCTAGTGAATCTTTGGGCAGACCTGTGCAGTGCCAAGAGTTGGACTAGATGATCCTTACGGGTCCCCTCCAACTCGGGATATTCTATGATTCTATGAATACCTCTTACACTAGGTTTTTCTGACAAAAATGAAGTGTAATTAGTGACAGTAAAGCTACCAGCTGTGGAAAAGCAAATTAGGCAGGCCTTAGGTACTTGCAGGATTATATATTGAAGGGCAAGCTTTTGCTATATGAGGAGTTAAAACAGATTAAAAAAACTCCTAAAATTTAATAATATAAATCAAATATTGATTTTCAAATAACTATATGCTCTTGATACAGATTATGTACTTACTAAACATGTTACATAGAGAAGAGGCAGAACATTGTCACATTTACAAGAAAACTAGAGCACTGCTTGACTGAAACTAGCGGCTACATCAAACCTGCATCCTACTCATCCTAGTTATGTCTAATTCCACTAGGACAAAGCAATTACTTCTGAAAATCAGGCTGGACGGGATACTATAATGCTGGATAACCATTTAAGCCATATGTAACTTGTAACAATTACTACAAAATATTAGTTACCTGTAATAGGTGGAGAGAGTCATATATTAAATCAGAATGTCAGAAAAAAGTGACTCAGAATGATACTAATGATATCAAGTTCACTCTTCTTTATGCAAGTTCCTTCTTCGGTCCAGCTGAGAGGAAAAACAAGCAACACAAACCAGGGTTGCGTGTGCAGTAAGGTTAAGGGATATTTTGACTTGAGAAACTAGCACAATGCTTTTATTCTGTGCCAAATCCTTAAGGGCTTCTTTAAAATTCATCAACAGACAATAACCTACAAAAAGAAGGGTGACATGAGTTCATGCTAAAAAAAATAAAAAAAAAAAAATACCACAACACTCCGTTATCTCCACAAAAATGTTTTCTTCTTGCTGCCAAATTTGTTATCATTCAAGATAACCGCACAGCACTAAATGCACCATCCCACCACAGCAAGAAGCAAGTGTGTTTTCTTCATAGACACTCCTTTGGCATCTTTCATTTTGGTTCCAGAGCTTAATGAGCTACAAAGAGATATCATCTAGGTGAAAAATCTCAAAGCCTTGAAATGCAGTATAAATACTAACTAGTCTAAAGTAATTCCCTGCTCTCTGCAAATTTCTGTGGGAAAGCATTGCTGTTTGAGAAGGACTGTTAAAAAGGTTATTGGACACTGGTGGTTTTTTTTTCCCCCCTCTCTGCCAGTTTATAGAGCTCAGTGATACTGACCATTAAAGCAGGCTGAGGATCACCATAAATGTTGTTAATTATGATAGGAACTAGAGAGAAAGAAAGAATATCATCAAGATTCCCTTATTTCTTCCCTTATCATAATCAGGGCTCACTTTATTTTAAAGTTTGAAAGATGCAGTTGAATTTTTCTACAAGAGCATTAATAATTTCAGATCAATGGTAGCTCTTCATCACAGCATGTTCTAAATAAAGACACATAGCTTTTTTTCCCCACCAAAAAATGACAAAACAATACAAAGTGGTTCTGATTTCACAATATAAGAAGCCAGTAAGCCAAACAGCTTAAGTCATTTTCCCAAGGTTACATAAAACACCATCAGAGTAAGGATCAGAACATCAGTCCTATTCCTGTTCCCTGCCCCATCTGCAAGGTTTGTTGCCTACAGTGTTAATAAGAATACCAGGTACAAAACAGATTATCCTGTTTGGAGAAAAGCATGGCTAACATACAGGGATACTTCTCTAACTGGTTGTGATGTAAACAGGAGGCATATTTGAAACATCACTGATGTTTCAAATGGTCATTATACTTCTCCAACAGTCCAGAAATGTTTTGGGAAATGTTATATTAAATTTCTGAGCACAGGTAAACAAGAGAGATGTGTCTGTTATACTGTTTACAACTATATACAGAATCTGTTGACATGCAAGACTTTGGTGCATTTTCTAAAATCAGAGTAGCTGGGATCCCATATGGCACAGCCTACATAAGGCACAAAAGCTTCTCCCAAAATACATTGATCTAATGAAATAACAGCAACAAAGCTACACATATTACAAACCTGTGAGAAAAATACGTTGTGATCCTGGTTTTCCTAAGTATTTTCAGACCATGAATTGATGCTTTAGGCTAGTAGAAATTGGGCCACTTCAGCTAGTAATCAGAAACCTACCTCATATGTTAAGACTGTAATACCAGTCTTAATATTATTTCCCATGCTCTGGAGCCATGACACACAGAAAACAAATGATTAAGCATATGCTAAGCATAATGCTCTTAGTGACCAGTAATGTCATGAGGAAACAAGCTCTCCTTCTTTTAATGTGGCTCTGAGTAAAACACAGTAGATTTTTCTCTCCTTTTCTTCAAAAGGAAATGTTTTCTTAACATGCTACTGCCCACACACTTCAGGCATGGAATTACCAGCAGTGGAGGGATTCAAGAGAATTAAGGCCCCTGTTGGTATTGACTCACATCATGTGTACAAAACCCCATCTGCTAGGGAATATCTATATCCCTGCTCCACCTTTCCCCTGTCCTTTCCCTTTGTAGGGTTCTTCCTACTCCTGTTCATTCTCTGTCAGGCATAATTTAAAATGGAAAATTTGTTGTATATATAATAATATATAAAATATGTAATATATATATATAATATAATAATAAAACTAATGAGACAGAAATGGAAATGTTATCAGAGAAGTGTTTCTATAAAAGTGGTACTTTATCATAAACTTCTGCAGTGCGTGCAGTTAATCTTATCCATTTACATGGCTCCTTTGTCTCATGTATCTTTAACAGAATAATCTTATCCATTTACATGGCTCCTTTGTCTCATGTATCTTTAACAGAACTGCTCATTAGTATCCAAACCCTGCAAGCAATGTGAAGCAATTTCTGCAAATGGTACCTGCGTTCCGTCTGATGTAGCTGTACAACTGAAGCTTGCTCAACCTTAACTGCAAGTAACCAGAACAAGTTTGCAGAGTTGGCAGATAAGGTACTTCCACTTGAAAATTGTGATCTGAAATCAACATGCCACATTGATACAGGACCTTTAAAAAAGTCAATTTTCTAAAATAAAATCTGGATGAACACCTGTTTATGAAAAGAAAAGGAATGGTCCAATGGGAACTTATCCTAGCACAAGGTCATGAGTCACAAAAGCACTGCAAGAGGTATATACATGCAAATAAGCAACAACATATCAGCTATCTGCTGCTTTTATTCCATGGCATGCATGATGATAATTATAACCTGAGAGCACAGGATCAAATCGAGGGTTTTTGTAGGTGTTCACAGAACAGCTTCACTTGCTGCCACTTCTGAAGTATTTCAAACTTAATGTAAACTTACAGTCAGAATTATAAATTTTGCCTTAATATTTATAGCAACACGTAGCAGTTTTACTGGTTATACATGCCTTTTCAGAATGTCAAGGATGCACAGCAATACCTATTATGTAATCTATTAATATCTTTAAGGTGATGGATTCATATCTTGGAAAACATTTACAGAATATAAATGATAGAACAGTTAAAAGTTATAAAACATCTGTGCAGATGTGTGTTTCTCAAGATCTAGGACTGCAAACGAAGTCTAACTTGCTTGTCTATGTTTAACACAAAGGAAGTCTCACAGCTGAACAGTGCATGATAAAGCACATGCACCCAGGTGATACAAAGTATACAATTGCTCCTATGCACAGCAGCAGATAATTTACCATTGACTGAAAGAGAACACAATCCAGGTCATACATGCTCCATGAACAATATGCTAACCAAAAATAATGTTTCACACTGGTTTCAAATGTCTGACCCTTCAACTCAGTAATTGACGTCAACATGATCAACAAAAGGAGGAAAGAAAAAGGGCAGTTGTATATGGTCAGAAATTATTTAGAACTGTAAGAAATAAGGGAGACTGGTTGGCAACGGAGAAGTAACTAGTAGCAAGAATACATGCCTAATGATAGGAAGACAGATGGAAATAGAGACAGATGAAGAGTTAAGATGGAACGAAGGGAACAGGAGAGGCCAGGCAGGAGAGAGATCAGTCGGGTATGGAAGCAGAAAACTGAGTTTTTTCACTCAGTTTTCTGCTTCCATACCTGACTGATCTCTGTGAGCAGTGTGTTGGGGAGCAGAATAAAACCACAGACAGAAAAGATGATAACCCTTGACCATGCCTATCTACAGTGTGAGAAAGACAATGTAGTTTTGTGACTCAAGCCAAAGGTAGGAGTGAAACGTGGCAAACAGATGATAAAGGAACACACAGGTTGGCACAGAAGCTGTGTATTCATGTGAAGTGGGAGCCTTACCCAGATAGGAAGCTGGGAAGAAACCTAGAGCTGAAGGCCTAGCAGAGCAGTAAGTCAAGAAGTCACAGACACAAGAGATAACACTGAAAGCATTAGACCGAGTCAGCGGAAGGGGCTGAGCAACAGAAAAAAAAACACACAACCACCATCACATACTGAGAGCATGGAGGTGGTAAAAAGAAGAGGGAAGATATGCAGTGCTGATGGGAGTAAGGACAGTTACTGAGACTCTAGAGAAGCGAGGCTTCACTAAACTAGAGGTGAAGAGAAACTTCTATGAAAAATGAAAAAGGAGATTCTCTTTTTTGACTGACCAAATGTCAAAGTGGAATTTGAATCATTAACGAGAAAAATCAAAACTAAAGCAAAAAAAATGGAAAGAGGACAAATAATGCTTTGTTTAGAGAGGTGAAATAAGATACAGCCTTCTTATGTTAAGCATAGGCATTCTCTTTTCCTGAGACTGAGAAATGTCAATACAATAGCTAAACTAGACTCTGCTGTACATCCGGTGTATCTTGTGAAGTGAATCTATGCTACCACATTGTTCCGTTTTAAGATTACGCACAGCGAAGTCAAACATCTGGTAAAAGAAAATTAGTTTTACTATTTGTATAGCTAGTTCTTACAGTTTCCAGTGTTTAATAATAAAACATGACCAAAGGAACTAAGTATTTTTAAGTAGAACCATAGTACCAATTGCAGAAATATCTCACAATTTGAAATGCATACAGGCATTTCTTCAAAGCAGTATGTAGTACCTTCAGAAACAAGCATTTGTCTACATTGCAACTTCGCTTCTCTAACAGCTACAAACAGCAGCATAGTTCAAAAATTCATTTTTCTGGCACTCAAGAGTTCATGTTTCAACACGTAGAATTCCAACTTTCAGAAAATAAATTTATGATTAATCTGAAAATACATGCGTAAGATACGCATCTCTATTACATCACTATGCTTATATAAGACAGATTTACCTTAACAATTTAATTAAAATGCTGATTTATATGAAAAAAAACCAACAACAACAATTGGTAGGAATGAGAAATCAAAACTACAAGGTCCCCGTTTGTCTAGACTTCTGAAATAGTTGCACTAAGGCAGCATAGAAAGGGTATGGCTGCTCTTGATGCACATTGAATTATTTTTTTCTTTATAACTTCTGATAGAAAATAACTTTGACTTTATTCATTTCTATGTCTATCTTTATTTCAGATGGTCTTCAACTTAAATTACAGAAGCATCCAGGCAGATGTAATTATTTGTATATTTGTCTGTTTGTTTATGCAGGAGATGACTGTCTCTTCCTCCACAATCAGAAATAAGTATAGTATTTTGAGTTTTATTACCCTACCAAAGCAGAGTATAGAACAATAGTCAAACTAGTATCCTACCTAACTGAACAAGGTAGTTTAAGCACTCAGAAATATTTCTAGTATTTTCTCAGCTCCAAAATAAACGGTGGCTGATGATCTTAGAACATTTCCGGTTGTCTTTGCTACATAAGGGAAGGCAAGCTGGGAGTTGAAGATGATAGTGTGGCAGGCAGGGCAGCAACCTCTCCAACAAGGGACACAGACCCCACTGCTCAAATAAGAATTGCAAAGCAGGCCCAGTGATGGCAACAGGGCCAGCCAAGAGTCCAGACTGCCAGACAAGTTTGTAGTTATGAGGCAGGTGCCGGATGAAGCCAGGAAGCTAAGGGCTTGGGTTTAAATGCAGCTCCTGAGGCTGTGGCAAAGGTGTAAGGGTGGAGGCCCCAGATGAGGCTTCCCAGAGCCTTCTCACAACTTAACTGTTTCCCAGCAGCCTGGTGAGAGGTTATACAGCTATGCCACACCAGAGCTAACTTCAAACACAGGCATATAAACCCCTGGGACAGGGAAAAGAGGTTGCAGCAGATTACAGAGAAAGATATTACACATTGGTTAGGGCAATTAAAAGCCTGTCAGTACCTGGACAGCATACTCATGAACAACCACTGTCAGGTTATAAGAAAGACCTGGGAATTTGGAAATGCTCTGCCCAAAATCTTAAGAGTTGTATATTCAGTTCAGATAAATCCCTGTGAGACAGACAGAAGACTGGGGAATAGAAGAGGCAAAAGTTCAAGATCCACTTTGTTTTTCTTCTGTGGCAGACACTAAAAAAATAAAAACAAAATACAAGTACTACCCTGGATTTCATTTCCCTCTGGCCCTAAATGCCGTATCAGTCCACTTGTAACTGCTGTAAGTCCTGGATCTTCTCTGTAATACCATCAAGAACAATGCCCCACCTCTGTACATAAAGAGCAGTTTGTATCATGTGTACCCCTGACACAAACATGTTCTCCCTCAGGCATGTCTTACTCCTCTTTTTTACTCACAGATTAGTTTTCAATCCAATGAATAATTCTTTGTGCTTAATCTTTAAAGCTTCTTAAAAACTTCAACTGTAAAAATAATTCCAGAATGTTATTATTACCATTCTACTGATCAGGAAGCAGAATAAGGACGTCCACAGATTTTATGTTCACTGAGCAGCAAAAAAAATGATAATAATCCCAGTCTTCTGCTTAAATTCTACATCATTCATGTTCCAAGGTGACCAAACTTCTCAAAAATGTAACAAGAAAGAATATAGCATGGAACTCCTAGTCATTGTCAGTTATGTTATTGGATGTCATCAGGGAACTTGTGGTGCTAGCTTTAATAAAACTGTAATTAGGCATTTTGTTTCATGAAAAGTTTGTTTAGTGGTATCTTTAATCATTTTCAGAGGAATTAGAAAGTCATTACTACAGCTGGAAGCAGGATTCAAAATACTGCATGTCAAAGTTTTTAGTTGTTTTGGAAGCAGAGTGCTATTCTAGACAGCCCTCAATGTCTTTTGCATGCTTACTATAACACTGAATACTGGTATAGTGCAATAAATTGTATTTTATCTTTTCTTCCATCACATTCCAAGCTGTTAATCTTTGCTAACACCAACTTCAGTGATAGTTAGGAAATAAAGTTGTTTGAAATTAAATGAATTACTGTATGTAAAGAATCACATAGGGATTTTCCTGCTTGTTCTTTGGCATTAGAATTTACCTTTTTACCAAATCAGACCTCTAAATCCAGTATATTCGTATAGAAACAATGACTTCTGAAATAGGTACAGCTTTCACATATTTATTACTGTATAAAAGCCTTGCCTACTGACAACAGTATAGTATATAAAACTGAAAATGAAATTGTATTCTCTCCTCTCTTAAAATGTCTTGGCAGAAGTGCATTGAAACAGGGAATGTTAAACAGCGAATTAATCTGTAATTCCATAAAATCTCTCTCTATATCACATATAGTATTTGACAAAAAGATCTTCGAATACTACAACAGATAACTGTGAAGAAGTTACTCTTTGTGTTCAAGATTACAGTTTTTAAAAGGTATTCTACAGTTTTAATGTCTTTAACTCAGCCAGCAATCTACAGTAAGTTTGATTTTAAGCTATACTTTCTGATTTGTTACTTGCTTTGGAAATGAACAAATAGTCTTCAAAATGGGACAAACAAACAAAAAATTAAATGACTACATAGAATTTTGAGGCTAGGAAGAAAAAAGACCTAAGTGAGTGAAAAAGGAGAGAAGTAAGCAGCTTCAAAAGTTTGATGCTTTTGAACATATATACTTTTTCTTACTTTACATTTACAGAAATTACCATATCCTATTTATGTAAAATTTATTTGAAAAGACCAACAGAAAGAAAGAGAAACCAGTATTTTTACTTATTTTTTTTTTTTTACAATTCAATACAGGAATTTAATTACAAAAGTAACTACAGTCAAAATTATGATGGTAGCTTGTCTTTTTGAAAGATTGCTTTATTTTACCAATAATCTTTTCCGTGTTTAAAGTACTCACTTTCACTTTTAAAATTAGCTCTAGTCTATCCTACAACAAACCTGCTATGCCAGTTGAAGTAAACAACTGTCACGTAAAATGAGCTTTAAAATTCCAGGAGTATGAAGAAAGAATACTTTCACTATGTGTACATCTCTTATATTGCAAAAAAGTTCTAAAGGTATTTGGTGTACTTTATTCTCAACATACAATTTAGCGCATTTTTATGTACTGTAATATGACCACACACTTGGCAGATACTGAGTAAGATTTCCTAAGTGAATATGAAGTTTCCAACTCTTGATAGCTAGGAAAACTTTACCATTCTGTTGGTTCAACCTGATGTGCGTCAAAAAAATGTTGCTGGTTATGCCTACACTATTTTAATTCTAAGGTGCTCAAAAATATTACATAACCGACAATATTATTAGTAAATGTTTTCGTTTTACTGATGTGTCACATTTGCTTGCAGGACACCTGAAACTAGTTCAGAGCCCAGTGAAAGGACTGGATATTATTGTCGTAAAGACAAAAACACTGCAGCTTTACTCTTTAGCTAAACTTTTTCTTAGGTGGTGAACGTAAATAAAAATGAAGAAGCCTATATCATTATCTTCTATATCCCTTTTCAAATTTATATTTTCTTTACATACAGTTCTAAAGCACTGTTTCTCCAAACAGATACCACTTTATGCTAGCTTCTGTTTTAAGTTTTTTGATCTAATACTTACTATACTCATTTCATAAAATATCACTGTATCATTATTTGTGTCAGTAAATGTACTGAACATTATGGCTTTTCAAATTTTCAGAGAAAAAGATTAAAAACACGATGAACTTTATATATATCATTGAGGTGGTTTTTTTAAACATCTGCAACAGATTACCCACAGAAAGCCTCTTGCCAGGGAACACAGAAGAGGCCCTGTGGTGTTTCCACACCCAGTCAATTAAAGGATTACTACTATTAAAAAACAAGACTTTCTTTGGGAACATAGATTTAAGCACATTATCTGAAATTGGTAGGGATCATCTTTGCTTGTAAAATGCCAGTAGACTTACTGACATCAAATATGGAACTAGGCACCTTTGAGATCAACATAAACTTGAGAGGTTTCTTTAACAAGACAAACCAGGTCCTATAGCAGTTTCTATCAGTGCAGAAATGTGATTCATATATTTCCCATTTGTCTCTTTATAGTACTAATAATGAGTAAATTCCTTCCATTTTTCTCTTTAACAACTAAGTACTTGTGTCCAGACTGAAAAATATATCTCATTTCTTGTGTCTAAGACAATTGATTATAAAGAAAAGGATTCGCTTGGCTATTCAAAACTATCTTTGCAGAGCACAAAATAATTTTTTGTTGTAGTTTTTGTTTTACATAGGTCCAATACTAACACTAGTTAATAGAGTCCACTGGTTTTTATATCATGCAGGCCCTTAAGTGCTTTGGTAGGTAGATGACAGTAAGTTGATACAAAATAATTAAGACATGCTAGGAATACCACAAATACTGTGTGTATTACACAGTGAGTAATGAGACCTGCGTAGTTCTTATCATCATTGAGGACTGAAAAATGGCACAGAGTATATGAAGATACTATGGCAGACTTTCACATATTAAAAAAGACATCTTGGATTGCATCATGCACAAAGAACAAAAATACATGCATATATGTTCTTCAGGTCCAGACTCTAACTTAGTGACATCAACCTAATCTGCCATAACTCTTTTGGATTCAGTTTGACTAACGTGGCTCATAGATCAGCCAAACGCAAACCAAGATTGCTATGAAAGATGGTGCAATTTCTGTACACAACTACCTCTGGATTAAGTGCTCTTTTAGGGCTCTAACTGACTTAATTTACTTAAGCAGTATTGCAAAAGGTAATAAATATGGTTGGCATTTGGCATTTACCAGTCTATCATTCATTATTTCCTAACGAAGGTCACAACTGAGACTTATACATAAAAACAGCTTCAAGCAAAACATTTGGGCAGGAAAAGCGTCAGAGACTTGTTCTACAAGCTTTATTTGAATGAATGACTCTCCTGCACTGCTTCTTGATTTCACTAACTTAAGTGCAGACTGCAATACGTTGTCATACAATTACTCCCATGGTATCTAGAAGGTAAGAGAAACTTGAAACAAAACAAACCATACCAAAACAAACAGATATACTCTCACTAATGAAATCAGGCTTCAGTTGTTATTCATGCAACATACCTCTCTCAGCATAAAACGTGAAAAATAGCTGGTAAGGTCAAAAGTAGCTGTGGTCTGGATGCAGCTGTATTTTGAAAAGGAAAAAAAAAAAGAGCAGATGGATACAATAAAGTAATTAAGCAGATTACAGTAATACAATTTTTTTTCATTTGATGAACAAATATTGGATTAGTTATGAGTCCTGCCGTGAGAAGTGGCACTTGTAAGTTTGACTGTCATAGGAAACATGTTCAACTATACCTGAAAAGCTTAGAAAATAAAGAAGCCAATTACAAAGTCTGGGACGTATTTAGAGCCATCTTTGAAATAATACTACCACTACAGAAGTACTAAAGATATATGTAGGCTTAAAATTATTAAAAAATAATGTGATCAGAATGATATGGATTTTACATAGAGAGATTAAACATACATCCCAGCATATATTATCATATATAAGTTTCTTGTAGAATATATTTCATCTTCATATATTGCATGACAGGGTCCTTCTACTCATTCTTTTTAAGTCTTTTTATCTTAATTAGAAAATATATAGTAAGGTCTTAGCTACAGAAATACACAGTATTTATGTGAGCTAAGCAGTTAAAGATCTTTAAGAAAGCTTACTGAAAGGAGAGGAATATAACGCAAGTAAGAGGTGGGATTTAAAATTCTTCAATCAAGCACATTGTTGTAATATGTTTAATGCTCCTGATCACCTCCAGACAGACAAGATCTAAATAACATTTCAGGAGAGTTGCTGGTCCCGATCATGCTGACTACAGGTGCTCATGCGAGATATACAGCATCAAAGGTGTAGACTATTCCACCTTATTTAGCAGATTAAAAAGTATTTAAATAGTGTTTTGACCTTGAAGCACACTTGCTGAGTATTAGATTTCTCTCTATTCCTAAATTTAGGTCTACGCTGCAGAAGATCACTGATTCTTTGGTAGGTACTGTAATGAGAAAGTCTCCTACTTTTATTAATAGGACAAATTTGGAAGTTTTTAATCTATAAATCAAACTCTTATTTACATAACTTATCAATCTGCACAGGCAAACTTCAGCAGTTGATAGTGATTGCATTACCACACTATTACCTTCATCTAATCTAGGCTAAGCTTTAAGCAAATGTCTCATGTTTTTTTTTTTTTTTTTTTATCAGCAACATCATTTCTGTAGCTAGAGCAGTATTTTACTACTTTACTAACCTTAACGAGGCTTTGTGAAGCCCTTTTAGTCACCCCGCAAACTTTGCTTCCTAATTCATTCTCTATGAATTTAATCATGCACAATCTTTTGTTTTCTTCTTTTTTTTTTCTTTTCTTTTAAGGTATTTGTTAACAAGAACCTGAAAAGTTACCTGTAAAAGATGAAGAAAACAAACGTTATCTTCCCCTGTTAGTACAAAAATCAACCAACTAGCAGTTAATCATTCTTTGTGCCAAACAGTCTTCAGTTAAGCAGTACAAAAAGCTGCCTCTCCTCCATCACCTGGAACTCATTATCTCATGCCCCCCTGCCATCACCTGTGGAACAAACTAAAGTTTAGTGCATATGGCCACTGCTGAATTTTAGAAATCAGGTAAGATGTCTCAGGGTAAGAAATGTGTTTCTCACAATGTTGCCCCAAGCATTTTCAGTGGAATGCAGTATCATCCTCTCACGAAAGAATGTGCATATAACCTCAAGCTTAACTGACCAAGAAGCACTGGTTCTTTACTTTTATTCAATTTGCTCATATTCACGGCAAATAGTCTTTGATACCATAACTTAAAATGATTTCTAACCTCTTTATTTTATCTCTTGCAAAGTACAATAACCTCTTTATCTAAAAAAATTAGCTTACAATTAGATCTGTGGCAAATTCCCTCACAGATGGTCTTCTTTATCTTTTCAATGCCTTAACTGGATTTTTATTTTGTGGCGATCAAGCTCAATAAAGGTCAATTTCACAAGAGCTCCCTCTTGCATTTATCATACTGTCTACAAAGGTAGTTTTCAATCCTGAATATATTTTAAGGAATATTTCTCAGAATACAATAAAACCTTGAAGCCTATTCTCAGACTGTATCTTTAAATGTTACAGACGTGGGAATATTTACAGGCAGCTTTAATACCACCATTTTTTATTGCCATGTTTTTCTTACTTTCTAATTTTATACAATACTACACTCATTCTTGGTCCAGTACTTATCTGCATATTTAAATTTCAGATTACCTTCCTATGGGCATTTGTTATCCCAGATCATTGACATATAATATTGTTATACATTTGCAAATTAAACACAAAATCTGCTGACTTAAAACTTGTACTTTTTATTCCCCTCTGCCACAGTAAGATTAAGTATGATATTCTAAGCTTAGTTTCTGTGACTATCTTATCCAGACTAAACAGAAATCTCAGCTAAATTTCTAAAGATAATTTGAATACAATTGGGTCTTCAAAATTATATCAAAAGTGAAAGCTAAGATTTCCTGCATCAGGGCAATAGTTTCTTGGATCATGCTATCATTGATTAGAAATAGAAATAAGTACTTATGAAGTTGTCATTACCCTGTTTGGGTAATTTATTTGCAGTAGTTTTATAAATTGTTATTTTGTGGTAGCAATTAGTGCAGTTATTTCTGACAAAATATTGTTGTTTTCTGTAAAAATGTAACCTCCCTTGTTATGCCTAAGAGTATGCAAGCAATTTCCTTCTCCCAGCTTGTAATGAAGACAGTAAGAAGGCTTTCACAGCAATCTAAGGCTATGAGTACTTCCTTACAAAAGCCTTCCATATTATCACTCCCATAGCTGTACAACATGCTAAATACTAATAGGATTAAGTTGGTATCAACTGTAACATGAACTAATGAACATGTAATGAAGTAGTTCAAAGCCACTGTGATGCGTTAAGTAGATAACTGTAGATAAGTTTCCCTTCCACTTGCTCATCACCCAAATATTTTGCCTCTTACAAAACAATGGGATTTCACAGGCAGGTAGAAACTGGGGGGAGAGACATAGAAAATTATGAAATTAGCAAATTACAGACAAACAATATAGGCTGCTTATACTTCTTTGGGAACATGATTAGTTGGCTATCTTCATTACTAGGCACCTCTAGATCTTTGTAAATATGACCCTAACACTCATTTTTCAGAAGAGGTTTATGCCAGAATCCACAAAAGGGCTTTGCTGTTTCTCCATTCAGCATTGCAATACCTAATTTTAAGGTATTAAGGTTCTGTAACATAATGGAAATCGACATTCTGAGACAGGCATCCAGGACCTGTACAAAATGCCTGGCCAAAATGAAACATCTTACAAAGAGATCATTGAGAACAGAAAATAAAGAAAAGCAGCTACCTACACCAGTCATTCAAAAAAAATATAGCAGAAGATAACTTGATACTTCATATCTAGCTCCATGCCTTGCATCTGAAATGAAAATCCACTCTCTTGGCACCGGGAACCTAAGCCAAGCCAAACTTTTCCCCACAGAAACAAAACACAAAGCAAAACCTGAGCAGACCAAGGAGTGCATGTAGGCATGTCAGCCCCACAAGTTTCTATCCTTTGTGCTGCTAGAGAAAAATCGACCAGGAGGGAGGGAGATTGATGTACAATATGTTAAAACCCATACGGGGCTTAGCTGCCAAGCTGCATGTCAGCACAGTGCACAGAAACTGATTGTGCATACAAAACTTTTTAGCTAACATGATATAAAAAAAAAAAAATAATAATAATATTTAGAGTTTTGGGGTGTCTGCTTTTTTTAAGGTATTGCTAAGCAACAGTTTTGAGGATCTCGGAGGAATCTAATGTTAGCCTGAGGTACCCAAGTAGCAAGTAGATGCTTATGCCATACTGGCATGCTTAAGGAGAAAGACTGTAGCCATGCAGACATATCTGAAAAAAACTTCCTTGTAATTCTTACCACAAAAAAGAAAAAAAAAAGAAAAAAAGAAAAAAGAATTCCCAATAGACTCTTACCATCAACTTACTGCCAAGAAAACTACATTAGATAGATTGATATGGACGAGACATTCAGTTACAACACTGTCCTGGTAAGCTTTAATAAAAGTAACATTGTAATGAACAAGTTGCACTTTTAACAACAATCATATTCACTTTAGTATTGGTTGAATTAGTGCCAGAGCTTCATTTGGTGGTAGCCAAGAATTCCCACATGCTTTTTAAAGTATTATGATAGGTTTGTACTGTTATTATACAGTCAAATGTAGTTTGACTATTTAATATATATTTACAGTAGAATTTAGAGATCCAATTAGGAAGGAATGAAAGGACAATGAGATAGTGCTGAAGAATTTTAGTTAATACTACGCATTAAATAGGATAGAGGGAAATTTAAAAATACTTGTTGGAAACACTTAAAAGGGCAATAAAGACTGGCATTACAGGTGCCATACAGTCACCAGTTCAAACATATAAGAGATGGTAAGGCGTGGTCTAGAAAGTTAAAGCAAATAATCCCACAGTACAAGAAAGCGAACAATGGAACATCAAAATAACAAGAAGAAAAATATTTAAAAATATATAAATGTTGCAAGGCAGTATTTGTTGTGACTAGAATGAAAATGACTGGAGTTGTCAAGACATGAAATGATAAGGGCCTGGGTGAGAGTTCTGGTCATGTGAACAATGAAAAAAGGCTGAATCAGACTGAGATTGAGTAGGAAGAATTACATCTACCATATTAGCAATAGCAAAACAAACAAACAAAAAAATTAAAAGACAACGAAGTGAAGTCTAGCATGGAATAACATGTATGATCATGTACATACAGCCCTGATAGCATGGCATTTAAGGTAAGAACATTTCACAGTGGGTTCTCATTTTCCTGGTACTTTCAGCTTCCTAATGAGAACCTTAGGCCAGGCCGAGAATACAAATGAAGAGCTGGAAGGAGGCTATACAGCTGTATCTGCACCATACACACAGGTGTTTCCTAAGGAAACACTTTGATGTCACAGGACTGGTAGAAATATGGTCTTCATATTTACCTTTTCTTTCTTGAACTCCTTCCCATGTTGCTGACAAAAAAAATATCCATCATTACACTGATGAAGACCTCCAGTGCTGTGATGCAAACTTCTCCTAAAATTCTGACTTAGCCAGAACTTCAAGGTATATTGATAATCATCCAATAGATCTTGGTACTTTGTTCTTGGTACTTTGTTCAATCTCACTTTAGAACCATTTCATAAAAACTTTCCAATTTGGAATGAAAGGAAGTCCTTCTGCCAAAATATTTAAGTACAGTAGACCTCAGAGAGTATCCTGTGTTCCCACCCATTCAGCAGTTGTTTCCGGAAGTATCGGTTAAAATAAAGGCAAGACGTCTGAAGATAACTGTGAAGTAATAAATAATGTACTTCATTTACTATGAATCTTCTTTCTAATGCTAGTACACAAGGTGCCTGACACAATATGTATGAAATCTTTTCAACCAATTTTAAAAGAAAAAAAATTGTAATCTTTTTCCTTCAGTAAGCAGAATTTCATACTCTATACAACAACAAAAAATTAATCCCTTTGTATAAAACTTGAAAGGATTAATAGAAAGGATTAACCTGTGTATCATTTTCAAAAGTCTATTCTATCTCCTTTTCTGACTAGAAAGCAGTATGCAATTCAAAAAAGTACCTTAATTCTTGACCAACTCTTAAAATGACTCAGTGTTGTCCCATGGATTTAACTGTTTCATAAGAACATGTTAGAAGTTGGAGGAATTAAAACTTTAATGTTAAAAAAAAACAACAAAAAACTCTAAAGGCTGTCTTGTCATTGAAAACTACACTATTCTTCAAAAAGGAGCGATCTTTAGCGTTTTTCATAAATAAAACCATCGTGGTTCAGGGACATTTGTAAAATCTGTCTGAGGCTGAATGATTGCTGTCAGATTTTAACCTGACCTCCCTGTGTTAAGAAATGTGAAGGTAATTCCATATTATCTTTGCTTCTGTACAGAATACTGCACCAAACTCAAGTTTTGAGATGACTTTCACATCTAACCTGATTATAGGAATTATGCAAAGATCATGTTGAGTAACATGATAATGAGCTGGTCTTCAAGATCATTGAAAGATTGGTGGGAAAAGTTTAGCAACCATGGGGCATGCTGTTAATGAGAAATTTGAGGTTGTGAAATTTTAAAAAAGATGACGAGCCCCAAACTCTTATTCATAAGCTACACCAGCTGGACAGTCAGTGATGAGATATACTTTTCAAGCAAAAAGCAGGCTGCAGCACATCAAGATTTTCTGGAAAAGTTATGCAATCCAGTGGTACAGTAAACAATCATGAGAAAATGAAAATAGAGGAAATGCATACATCAATCCACCTCAACAGAAACTGTCTGGCTCTTTAATTTCATTATGTTTAAATGTTTTCTTCATAAAATTAACAGCTTTATACTCTCCACATATGAAAATCCAACACATAAAATTTAAAAGAAAAAGGCATGACTTATTTAAACTAGTCAAGATTATTTTATGCCAATTAAAAAAGACTACCTGAATTATACCCATCCCTCCAAACTTTACACAAAAATGAAACCAAAATGTCACGCTGCCAAATGTTGTGACAGTGGGGATTTAAAAGTTACACCATAAAGCAGAGCAACTGACAGTAGCTACATCAATAAAATACATTGATGTTCTACTAGAGGACTAAGCTATTTGTTTCATTATGAAACACAATAGAATTAACATCATGTTGAACACACAAAATCCCCAGTACTTTCATCCAATCGTGAGAGAGACGGACTCCCAAGGACTGCAGTATTTTTCAGTAGCTGCCTCTTAATGACAGAAACAAGTGTGTAAACTGAGAAGTGGGTCTGATACAATTCAGAAACACTGTATGAGAACAGGCATTTAATTTAATCTGCAGACAATTACTGGTAAAGCTGCTTTGTGCGTTGGGTTTAATTCCTGGGCTGTGAAGTCATGCAATGGTGCTCAGCAGAGCAGAAAGGTGAACGACATCCTGTTAAGTGAAAGCAAAGAGGCCATTTTACATACAGCTCTATAAGCTGGCTAAAGCGGGTGCCTGTATCGCAAACAAAGAAGACTGCTTCACAGCCACATTCCCACCCAACTAACCAAAATCACAAGCCATGAAGTAACTTGACACAAACAATGGTTAAGCTTCTGACTTGTGGCTTGAAGCACATTTTTTGTCAGACTCTATCTGTGGACATAATTAATTGTTTGCTAGAGAATTTCTTGGCACAGCAGATAGCCTAGCACTTGAAAAACAAAATGCATTTCTACCCATTGTGAAATAGGTTTCAAAACAGTTTATTATCACTAGCCATTAAATTAAGGATACAATCATCTGAAAAAAAAGTGTTGCTTGAAAGTATGAGGAAGCCACTGGACACATGCCATTTCTGGGATGCTCATGAGGGAGTTACCTCTTAAAAATAAAATAGGAAACAGAACTGTTAACTATATAAATGTACATAACGTATCATTTATCAAGATTGCTCTAAGCCTTAAATTTCCATAATGATGTGCTGCAGCTGAGCCATGCCTGGTACCTGGAAAGCCCTAGTGCCCAGAAACAGAAAAAGGAAAAAGGGCCCATGATTGTAACAAGTACATTTGGAACTGAAGCCCAAGTCAAGAGGTGCTTTATAATTTCAGGCTTGCATGCACATATAACCTGAGAATGTGGTAAAATGTATTTCAAAATATATTAAAAATATATAAATATATATATAATTATATACAAATATAATTATGGTGGCAAAGCCTAGATGATTTATTATGATTCTTATTTTTAACTTTCTGTAAAAAATATCTGGAATAATACATTTCTAGAGAAATTCTTTAAAACAATTTCAAGTCAATATTTTTTCAGTAAGTATAATTAATCTGAAACGTGTTCCAATAGTGAAGATCTGACTTTTTTTTTTTTTTTCTTTGTGGCAGTAATCAATATATATGTGGTAGTGATACCACAGGATGAAATATATAGTTCTAGACTTGGCAAATTTTCTGCCTCTAAAAGGAATGCATCTGATGGTTGAGTCAGATATACAAGCCAACTAGAAAACTTCTGCTTTCACAAATGCAAAGAATAAGCTCCTATTCACTTGAGATAAAATATTTAAAAATTGTAAACGCAAACAGACACTTCAGCATGACAAAGTTTCACATAAGTCACATTCAGAAACTATTAAAAGCAATCAAAGGTTTCCCTCTAATCCTCAGAATAAAAGACTTGGCCAACCCCAAACTGTTAAAAATAATTCATGTTATTCTGGCTGTCACAGGCAGAATAAAGTCTTTCAAGATCAAATATAAAAGTTACTATGGAAATAATACTAATCTTCTTTTTCTTTTTCTTTTTTTTCTTTAATAAAAAATATCAAAAGGCACATCAGGCTATTCATTTTCAATCCATGTGTGAATGAGTAAAATTAGAGACATGGAAACATCTTCAGTGGTTTGGAACCCTGCATCCATACAACAGGAAAGTCATAAAATGCTCATATTTGGCTTTCTTAAAAATAAGTATCAGTTGGAATAAAAATGTTAGGCTACCCATACAAAAACTTAATCATAAAATTAATGAAATTACTTATTTTTATCAAAACATTTAATTGAGAAAATATATTTCCTATTTATGTATAGGATAAATGGGTTATAAATTGTATAGTATATATAACTGAGTTCCAGCTTTTCTATTCTTCAGTGCCTTCAACAGTATACTCAGATTTTAGAGTAAATATTAACTGTATGATTCACAGACACCTATTTAAATAACTGAAAAATATTCTACAACTATTTGAAAGGTTTGGCATTCCCCAGTCAGATGATATCATATTATGATTCTGTCATTTTTTCCTTTGTTTGGATGCCCATATTTTCAAGACTGAGAATTTCCTCAATGAATTATCTTAAAACACATAGAAGAATAACTTGAAAGTTCTTAAATGAAACTGCCAATTCTCCAAATACTGGTAAGTGGGATTTCCAGAACAAATTAAGTGACTTAGGAACAAAAATCTCCTCCATTAATCACCATGAAGTAAATTAGATTTGGAAGACAGAAACTGTCTACACAATTTCATATAATTCTACAATAATATTTAATGTTATTTAGGTGTAAATTAAATTCTAACATCCTGTCTTCCAGTAACATATAAAACTAGTTATGACGTTGTATTTCAGTTTACTTTACCAGTTCAAAGACAGACTCTACCATAAAGACAGTGAAGCTGGACAAGTTTCTAAGTACTATAATTTTTTTTTCCCACTAAAGGCAGTGTGTACATATACAAATACACGCACGTGCAGACACCAACGGGTAGTTTCAATCACAAAGAAAGGAAACGGAAAAAGTTAATCACTGTATTTTAAAAGTACAGAAATAAGAAGACCAAAAGGAAATGAAGAGCGAAAAAATGATTCAGCACAAGACAGATTAATATACAATGCTGTAGCACCAATTGCAGATAGATTTCAGCATTGATGAAAACCAAAGTAACTAGTCAGTATTCAGGTGGACAGAGGCCAAAATAAGACATACTGGTAGCATAAATACTAATCACAGAAATAACCAGACTAAAACCAAAAAATTTTAAAAGTTACTCCTTTAGTGAATAAACAACAGGATTATTCAAGTTGCCAATCCTTTTCCCTAACTCAGGAATATCTCATATAAGGCAACATTCTTCATATTAACTTTCATTTATCTCACGCAAAGTTCACTTTGTCATTAGCTATTTTATTGTCTTGTTCCATGCAATATCCCTAACATGCTGAAGCAACAGCAGAAGAAAGAATGTCAAAGTAGAATCGACCAACATGAACTTCACCTTTTATTCCACCAATTGTAGAGAGTGCATCTTAACAGAATCGGTCCATTTCAGACTGACAGCTCATCCTATCCATAAATTATGGCACAGCAGAAACTGATGGACTTGCCCAGAAATGTGCAAGTACTACCAAACAGAGGAGAGTACACACACAAACTTTTTTTTTTTGTTTTCATCAGCTGGTAAAGAATTGCCAGTTGGACATAATCGTTTCCCTTTATTTCATAAAACAAAAATCATAGTATCCAATCCAATATCACAGTATTTCTCTACAAAAACATTGTATTTGTTCATGAACATACATGAAACAGAGACTGCTGTAAAACAACAAATCTCTAAGCAACTTACCACTCAAAATTGGACACCAGGAATTCTATCACAAGCTGAAAGCAATGCCAAATTGGGAAGCAGAAATGAAAATTCCACTTACCACTATTTGAAGAATAAACATATTCTTAAACTGATAGAAGGTGTGGCTGAGTAAAAATTGTGTGAGAAGATACTTCAGGAGCAAAAGTTACAGATAGTCATGAACAAAGGATAACTGAAGGTGATATTCCAAGAACCTAAGGATCTTCCAGGTCATTTAAGCCCTTAGAAAGTAAGAAGCTGAACAGGGCATCTTGCATCTTGCCTTTTAAAAGGCAAGACTGAGTGGTGACCACAAGAAGTCAACAGTACCCTACACAGCCCGAGACCATTTCTGCTTGCCATGTTCTACTGAGGGTTGGAGTCTACCAACAAAGAATCCAAGAGAATAAATATAATGAACACTAGGTGATGTAGTTTTATAGAGAAAATGTTATTCTTCTGACGGAATTATAAATAAACCTCAATTAAACTTGTATAAACTACTGAATTTACTGCATTCAAAGGGACAGTTATGAAAACAAGAGTTTGGCATCTGAATAGTATGTGTATTGCAGAAGTACGATGAAAATTAATTCCCACGTTATGTCAAAAAGAAAGAAGATACATAAGACTTGAAGTAAAGTATGAAATTACATGGATTGCACAGCTTCAAATGTTTAACTCAAGTAAAAGCCAGCTTGCCAGCCAGAAAAAAAGGCACTTAGAGAAAACTTCTTTAGGTATAGTAGATTTATATTCTTTGTCTAGATACAGAATAAAACTAATATGTTTTATATCCTCAAGGGAACAAATTATTGCCTTCAGAAATAGCAGAAATATGTAGACAGAATTCTGATCTTTCTTGAAAATGTGAGAAGCTCTAAAACAGGAAGATGCAATTTTATTAGCAGTAGGACATCTAGTTTTCAAGATGTATGTACAGAGAGTCCTATTATAGAAATATTTGCATCTTTCACAAGAATAATTGACATTTTCCTATGACTGAGGACTAACCCATATTCTGTCATGTCTTTAAATCAACACTTGAGAAATCACTGATAGAAATTCAAGAAAAATCTACTTTAAGTATAGCTTGTATTAGGTTTAATGCAGTACAAAGTGAAATTGCTGTATTCACGAATAAACCCTGCAATTTCTATTTATTTAAGAAGCATTTCCAGGTTAAGTTAATTTGAAGAAGTGACTGAAAATTGGCTGGGCCATCAATTGTTGCTAGTAATTAAGTTTTTGCCCTGGTGGAGAGACCAATGAATTATATAATTCATTGTAGTACAAATCTTGGGAATTGTAAAAGAAACAGGGTCTCAGCGAGCTAATTGCTATAAAGTTCATTAGGTTATATGGCAATCTATCTGACAGAGAAAGAGAACATGAGAGGAAATGCTTGAGGCAATTCATATGGTTTGAAATTCCAAACAGGTAATATAAAGTATGCCAGATTAGAGGTGAAAGTAAATTGAATAAATCAACCAGAATTATTCATGGCTTCAAACATTATTCATTCATTTACAATTTATATTAAAACATTTTGAACTATAAGTCAGGAACCAAAAATAAAAAAAAAATACATAGGGATATCTTTACTTACTTACTATGCAACTAACATTATAGTCAGGCTGGAGGAGGAAAGCTAAACAGTAAAGAGAAATGCATATCTTGTAATCTTCTCTGAGGAAAGAAAAACTGCTTCTGCTGAAACAGGGTAGGAATCATGACCATCTAGTCTGAGATAATGAGTACTTGTTACTGTCACAGAATTTCTAAGATTAAGAAGATAGGTAAGAAAGCTAGTTATGGAAAAGGTACTTTCGTCATTCTGAGGCTACATGAAGCCCAGTGAGGGCAAGAATGATCTCATTCCTGTAAAAAAATCCCCAGTTCTTAAGGAGCCATCCAGTTCCTCCAGCTTGCTAAAGATTTGCTCAACTCACCTTCTATCATTCTGATAATATCAACCACATCTATCATAAGAAAATATTGAGTAATAACTATATAGTCACTTAAGAAACTTCTGGCACCTAATACGTAAGCAGACTAAGATTCTGGAAGCAGAGAAAACTGAGCAGAAATCGTTATTCTCTAATTATTCAATAGAGAATTCCTGATAGGAAACCACCATTTTTGTAAATCTAAGTATGTACTCTTTCACTATATAAATGACTTGCAAAATACACTATTTTAACTGAAGGGGAAAATGCAAGCCTTCATAATTGCCAGTTATGATATGTTTTACTTTCTTTCATGCAACCACACATCACAGAAAAAGGAACCAATATTACACTAGTGTCAAGAGCATCCAATGAATGTGACTAAACCATACACATAACCTTTTGGCTTTTGTTGGCATTAGTATTAGCAATTTTTTTACTCCAAACACTTTAATAGTGCACTTTGTATCTAAACCTTTGAAGACCTTTGCAGTGAATACACAACAAATAAACAATTACTGTATTAAGTCTGTACAAGAAAAAGATTTAAAAAATGTATCAGATTCAATTCTCAAAATTGTTTTCAGAGAATTACAGCCCCAGCTTCATCTGTTCATCTGAATTATGCAGCAAGTTTACACTGACGAATAAACCTCGTGTTTATTAGCATTTAAAACAACTACAAATTAGCTCAAGATTCTATATTTATTTGGATCCATGTATACAGGTTTTAGTACAGTGCTATTTTGGCCTTCAGAATACAACTCCCTGTTGAAAAACAGGAAGCTGGAAGTTTTGACAGGTGAATTTGCCAAAGAACAGAGTTAATATTAGAAGTGTTTTTAAATTTTAGCTGGATGCTTTTGCTAACCTGATGTGAAGTAAAAATCAACATTTGCATAAGAATTCTCAGTTTTGAGTCACAAAGGTCATATCTTGGGAACCAAAAGAATATGCCCTTTCAAAATGTTTGGCTTGCACTTGCAGGAACACAAATTCCATCAGTTTACACGGTTTTCAAGATTTGTCTTCCCACATAATAACACTGTTGAAGTGATCAGCTGGATCCTGTTGCACAGTTCTACAGGAAAATGTGGGTTCTGTGCCTGCAATGTATTAAGTTTCTTATTTGTTTCACATCATATAGGGGCTGTGTTCACACCTCACAGATGCATATGTATTGTAAAGGGACTGGTATCAAAACACCATATAACTGCATGAGTTTTGAATTCTGTGCCTCAATTTGTGAAGGTTCTTTTCTTTCATTCTTTGTAATCTAGGCTTGCATTTAACTGATTCATCCATTATTATTATTTTTTTAATTTCAGAAAAAAATACCCTTAGTTCTTGGACTTTGTCAGCCATCCTTATTGTATGAATTTCAAGAGCAGAGATTAACACAGAGTCCATAAAAAGTAATTTGCTATTAGAAGGATATAAGTCACAATGTTAGCAATATTTTTATTTCTATTGGAAAACATAATAACTGGAAGGAATTATGGCAGTCATATCATTCTAACTTAGTAAATTTTATCTAGTAAAACAGCAAAGCAGTCAAAATTGCCCATACAGTTGACATAAACTGGTTCAAAAATGAGAGACACAAGGATATGCACTGACAATGTTTTTGGAACAGAAATTCTGATTGAACAAACTTTCTTCCAACTTGTTGAAGAGGCAGCTGTTAGGTTCAGACAGACCCTATATGACCTGCAAAGCAAGTTTCACATCAAATATTGCATTCCTGACATACAATTTCAAATAAAAAACAAACAATTCTCTTAGTGTAGACAGAGGTCAATATTGACTACCTATATTGCCTAAAACAGCACTTCTGCAACACAGCAGAATATTGATATTATTAGTCTCCAAAAGGTCGTTTTGCTTTTAATGTTAGTTGTTTAAGTATCTGTAGAATCCTTCTGCCTACCCCACCTCCAGACTGTGAATAAGATGACAGTTTCAGTTATTTTAGTTTCATGATATATTAAGCCAACTATGTTACTCTGTAGACATCAAGATCTTACCTAAGCACACTCCTACCATTTTTTTAAAAGTTTCCAAAAGACTTTCCAAAAGACTTAAAAACCTTATAAAATAAGGTTTACTACGTCAGAAGCTACTTACCATTAGCATGAATATTTTTTACTGGAGCATAAATATTACCATTCTTTGATTACATGTTTCAATTAAATTACTGGAAAAAAAATAAAAATCAAATATCAACAATATCAACAAAAATATTAGACCCCATTGCTAAGAAGAGCCTACAATAATAAAGAAGCAATACTAAAGTATCAAAGCAAACAGTGAATCTCACTGTCTCCTCAGTTTGTCCTTCACCCACACATTCCCCTGCTCCCCAGGCCTGCTCTGTGATTGTTGGCCCTTCTCTTTACTCAAGCTGCAAACTCTTTGGGAAGAAGCTCAGCCTGTGCTCTAAAAAAAACCTCACCACAACAGCCCAGTTTACCCAAAATACAATGACTGAATGAAATCACTCTCAGTGAATGGCCTTTAAATCAGAATCCATACAGGAAATAAAAACTATGGCATTCCATTCCAATAAAGTTGTCAAGACAAACAGTGATTTTAATCTGTTTTATAGCTAATATAGCTAATATTTTACTAAATTGATAAAAATATGTGCTTCAGTTTAAAACATTTTATTTTAAACCTGAGAAGGCAAAACCAAACCAAAACAAAAAACAACTACTAAACTAAATCCTTTAGAAACTGAAGAGAAGCAGGCCACCTTTACAAGTAATTAATAAATAAATAAACTAGACACAAAGTGAACTTCAATAGTGAAAATGACGACTGTGTTTCAAGCATACGCTGAATAATCTAGTTAAATGCTTGAGTTCCTCTACCTGTGCTATTAAAACCCAGAAAGCATTTCCTTCCAAAGTGTTCATTAATTGCATAGCAGCAATGAAAGACCTATGCAGAAAATACACAAGTAGTTTCTGAATATTTGAGTAATTGATTTTAGGTGAACGTTAAACTATTATTATGACCAAATCTTTTGCAGACATCAGTTTTGCACTTATTTCATTAACCGCACAATATAGATGCCTGTGTTACATGCAAGTGACTACACTGATGCAGTTCTGCCCCCTCCTGTTCGATTCAGCATATGCATGAGATTGCAGAGTATCTCAGCACAGCAACAACAAAATAGACAGACTCAGCATAGACCAATTTGATGGATGTTGCAGGACACTGAACTGTCCTGCAATAACTTCTCTGGATTCTGACCTGTCACTCATTAAGTATTTATGGATAGAAAAGGATCTTTCTAAACACAAGAGAAACAATCATATCATTGTGCAACAGAAGTAAACTGCAATTCTATTTTTGCTATTACTTTATTTGCAGAAAGATAAGCAATAATGCTTTATTTTATATTTCCTAAATATATACTTTTTTCACTTATTCAGATCTAAGATCTATTCAGATCTCTGTGTAACTTCTATAAATTCTTAGGTCACGAAAAACAGTTTTGGGAGACAACCACATGTTCAGATATCTGATAATTATCTCCTACTTAGGTAGGTTAAAAATTTGAAGTTTAATTTCATCTGATATTTTCTTTTATCTCAGCACGATGATACTACCTTGCCAGGTCTCCTTCTTTAAGATAGCCCCAGTATGTGTTTCACAAAGTTTAGGCTTGCTACCCAAAACCAAAAATGCAAACATAAATATAAAAATGTCCCTCATGAGTCAGAAACCTTAATAAAAGATGCTAAACTCTCCTTCCTGGCTTTCAGGATAGCCTTTTCACCCTTTACCCCAAGAACCTGACTACATGAACAAGGAGGTATTGCAGATTGATTTGCACAATGTGTTCTAGCCAGCTCAAAATCAGCTCTAGCAAACAAGAAATTCATGGCAAAACTGCTAAGCACTGCTAAGCTATGTGAGCAACATGGAAAGTCATTTCCTTTAAGTGTTTTTAAGATAATTTGTGCAGGCTGAACAATGTTAATGGAATCTTGTAAGCATATTGTGGAAGAAAAAAAAAGAAAGCTTGTACTTTTCAAATTTTTCTATAACAAAAAAGATTTCCTTATTTTCTGCTCCTGTTCCTCTGAAAACAACACTGAAAGGGATCATCATCAGGTTGTGGCCTCTCATGTCCATCAGAGAGGGGCTTACAGCCAAGTTTAGAATCTTAATAAGATTTCACAACGAAAGTACAGCTAACATCCCAAAAGTTGGCTTTCCAAAAAACACTGAGAATAGCTGGACAAATGAGAAGAAGCAGGTCAGAACAAACATAAATCCCCATGGGCACCAAGAACAAAATTGTTCCAATTTAAAATGTAAATATTCTGGCATAAGCTTTATAAACAGCAAAACAGCTCTTCATGCAAACAATTTCATAGTATGGTCAGGAATTATGCATCCTGGCACAACCTAGTCAGGTCCAGATCCACAAATTCTGTTCCCTGGGCTCATAGCAGAACTGCCAGATTGGCTATGCATAATTATTATTGTTCCACACGTGTAAGAAATCATCATTGTCAATATCAATGATGTGCAAGCTTTATTTGACAATCTAACATCTGTATACATATAACGGACCATTACGCTTTTGACCAGTGTGGAGTAGCCAGCACAATTACTATGCTAGAGTTTTGTTGTTCCATTTTTCAGTAATTCTTCATATGTGTACTTGGACAATGTTTCTGCTCAGAAGTGTTTAGATACATTATATAACCATACAAATATCACTTTTCATACACTATATTTGAATATTACTAGTGTCCCCACACATCCCACCATGATACTATGAACACTGAACTCCAATGACATTTAAACATACCTTGAAGTAAAGAATGTTGCGTCATTGCTATTGCCTAACTTTTAAATGGATAGATTACCATGTGATACTTCCTTTTAGGTCTATTTCACCCATTAATATATTCCCTTCTCCTACAGCTTTCCTTTTACCATATGATACTTCCTTTTTGGTCCATTTCACCCATCAATATATTCCCTTCTCCTACAGCTTTCCTATTGAAACAACTAGTTATTTTATGCTTTGATATGATGACCATAGAAGGAGCTTATGCCTCTACTGATTTCGTGATTCAGCAATTTTAATATCTCCAGCTAAAACAAAAGCTCCCAAAAGAAAGGAAAGGGGAAGTCTTCTCCTCCTCAGTTAGGATGATTCTACCGCCTTTGCTGCATGTTTTGTTGAAATAACTCTGTATAGGCGACAATAAAGTCTCATTCTTTTTCCCTGACAGAGGTTTGCTCCACTACTTAACAGGGTCACCTTCTGCAATTCCAGTCGGTGCTTCACTGTACAAAACCTTTTTAGCACACAAGATGTTTTCTTCCTACTAGACATTTATCTGTTTTTCTTTTGTCATTTCATCTTGCTTCTCTGCCCTCAGCTACTCACCAACTGCTCTATCCAGAGAAGATCCAGAAACCTCTCCTTGATACAGAGTTCTTCATCACTAGAGAATATAAGTGAGGGCTACATAAGTATTTTAAAACACACACACACACACACACACACACACACAAAAAAAACACAACTGCTTTAGTCTTACCTAAAGAAAACTTCTCAGAAACACATTGCTCCTTCTAGCTGCCTTCTCCTATTAAGGGTATATAACATCTCTGGTTCACTCACAGAAGATGTAATTCTCTGCACTTAATTTATTGGGAAGAATCCAGGTTTTGACCAGAGATGAGATGTGAAAGTCAGAAAGGACTTCCTGTCAGTCTTTTGTAAGAAAGACATATAGCATTTTGAGATCTGAAATTTCTAGTCTGATTTTGATGTGTCTACATCGGTATTCTCTGGCAAGTAGGCATGCTACTTATTTCCATTTTTCATATCTTTATAAATGAACAATAGTATACATACTAATAATTAATGCTTGCCTGTGACTACTTGATTACAGGATAGGTCTAAACCTGAATTGTTTGCTTTAAATCCACTGCCTTCCAAATCTATTGCAAATTTAAATCAATATTAAAAAGGAAAGAAAAAAGACCCTCCAGGTTCTTGAACAGAAACTTATCATTACAAAAAATATGACATAGTTGTAATGGTTGCAAAAGACTTAAGCGCTGAGTTACTGAAAATTAACTTTTGAAGTCTATATTGTAGTGTTAAAAACAATAGTACATATATAGTTTAATTTGTTAATTCTGTGCTTCTTACAGCAAAAAAGATATAATCGCTCTGCCTTTGGGGGTTAACAGGACCATTGTGACTGACTACTAGTAACCACGGAAATATAAAGAGCTAGTCAGAGACCAACATCAAATTAACAGAGGTGTTGAGAGACAGAAAATAGATATATGATAAATTTGCTAAACACGAGAGCCAGCTGAATCTGTACAAACTCCATTAACAGCATAGAAAGCCAAGTCCACATAGCTTTTTGAATGCCTAAAAGCATACAGCATTTACTATGGCTCCTCTCTGTAAATAAAAGGAAATGCCTTTTAAGGTTAGTTTTAAAGCACTCAATGCAACTGAACTTGTTTAAAAGCAGAACCAAAATGAGGTAAAAACGGTTCACATGTCAATAGGAACAGTAACAATATTCATGAAAAGACTGAAAAAGGCCCAGCTGAAGAAGGGTTTTCTTAGAATACGATTATAGTTATGGAGATTATGCAACTGATGTGACATCTGAGTTAACTTGGATTAGCATCATCGAGAATGTTTTCTCGTCATCTGGAGAAAGCCCCCAGCTTAAATAGACACAAAAATATTTAAGACAAACGATCAATGATTATTTATTGACCAAACTATTTGCCTTGTAATGATAAGGCATGCGTGTATTTAACTGCTTTCTCAGTGACAGGCCAAAGGCCAAACCCACAAAACATTGTTTATGCAGCCACAATTACAGTCCTTAAATATAGACATCCTTTAAAAGAGACACCTTGGAAAAAAAGGAAAATATATATTCTTTGCTGTAATAAGGAAACTATGCCCAACAGCAGTAGAATCTTTTTTTTTTTTTCAGTAATACGTCTGGTTAAATCACATCTACTTAGAAAATACAATTACATATATACATAGCAAAAAAGATAAAACATATGGGCACATTACTTACATTACACAGGTATGCTGTGGCTCAAAAAAGCCAAAATGTGTCTGCATGATCAGTGCTAACCTTACCCAATGTGACCAAACAGATACTCTCTCACTCTCAAAACCTTAACACCATTAGACAAACTAATCCAAACCCCTCTTTCCTTGCTTTTCTTCTTCACTTTTAACTATCAGAATTAGAACTCTCTTTCAGTCCTCCTCCTGGCTTCAGGAAGGCCAAAATCACCTCCAAAGCAGAAATATTTCTCCTGAAGCACAGTAATTTACATGCCTAGATGATCCAAATTGCAATACCACATTTCTTAAAGTGGGCTCAGCAGAGACTCGTACATAGGCTTTAAAATCATGCAGTGAAGGCATGTGGATCCACAAGGCTTAACATCCTTAAGGAAAACCTTTTTTGCCCTTAATATTCTGTAGGTCCTTAGGATTCTTTATAAGATGTAAGATACATCATCTTTACTTTCTCAGGGACAAGAAAAGAATGATTGATTGATTTTGCAGGCTTTTATGATAAACATTATTTTCATGTCTTCTTTGTCCATTTGTCTTCCTGTTTTCTACAGAATAAACACATAGACCTTTAGGTCAATGAATATAATGCAGATTTCTGTTGGCATGACTATAATGACCAGGGCTGTAAATAGTTGAAACATCATTTCAATGCAATTCTACTGGTGGTTATACTCAGGGAAAAAAAAAAAAAAAGTGCTTTAGACAAGAGGCTGGGAGTCCCAGACAAAACACATTATGATTGGGACCAATTGTGTGCCAAAACCAAAGAGATGGACGGTGTTAGCTGAATTAATGAAATACACTTTTCCTGAGAAACAGGGAATGACCTGCTGCTTCACCATATGACCATCTGTTTTCCCCATTTGCCATCATTTTAAATTTAGGAATGAAAATGAAGATACTGCTTGGACAATGCTTTCTAGCAACTTCTTGTTCATCTTGCTTAAATCTTCAGTTTTGGAGTAAACGTTCAGTTAAGGGTACATTTAAACTATATTAATTATTTTGAATTTCATTATTATGTCTATTGAAATCTCCAACGTCTATACACAAACTGTAACATTTTAATGAGGAACCAGGATAAAATCTGAAGAAATCCCATTGTTACATTCTTCAAATGAGTTATACAAATAAAATCCTATGGACTACGGGCTTTCAATAAAATAGTGGTTTCTAAGTGCCTAAATTATTTTTGAAATTGGAACAGGTTTCTATGCTGTTTAAACATTTTCAAAAATACTCTTTGTCTATTTTGTTGGTGTCTGGCATAACAGAACCCACTCCTAATGAGAGTTACTACTGCACTATACTAATTACTGTAATACTACTAATATATTAGAAATATTACACAAAAATATGGTTTATTACAAAATCCAAATGGACTCCACAAGGTTTCATAAGATATAATTTATAGCAGAATGCATTTCTAGTATTCCAAGTGAATATTGGCTGCAGTTCATATTTCCATTTTGTGTGTGATGAAAGATTTTTTGAGTAGTATTTGGGAACTCACTAATTCAATATTCGTGAGAAATACCAAGTGCAATATGCAGAAATGCTTGCAGAGACGCTAAAATATAGAAGTCGTTTTTTTCATTAGTGGCAGAAACTTTACATTACCTAATTAATACAATTTCTGATTATCTTAAATGCTTATTTGTGGCACTTTAGCCTTTTATCCTCTGAACCTCAAGCTAGTATCTAATACCACAAGGAAAAAACAATAGCATGAAAAAAGAATTAGGTGTACCACAAAAGAACCCTGGCAAAAAAAGAAGAAAAAAAAAAAAGGCATGACAATGATTTGTATTTTTATCCTGTATTTTAGTGGTGAACCTAAAGAGACTAAAAATATTTAAAAATATGCTTTGAAGCAATACCCAAAGTAAAATAATATTATCCCCATTTAATTAAAAATAAACAAAAGGTCAGAGACCCAGATCCAGAAATGTTTAAGTAAATAATTCACTTTAAAAACAAATAAGGATTTAGTCCGAAGTAACTTCATGAGTCTGTGGTAGATCTCTTATACTCTCCTTCTGTGAGATTGTTCTGTAACTTTTAGCATGGATAATGAATATTTTCTCAGCAAATAGGTATGTACTACTAAATCACAAAAGCAGTGCATTGACAAGCTAGGAACACTGGCAATATTTAAGCCCTTTTGTGGACTGCATTTCATTACTCACTAATAACTTGATCTGCGTACTTACAGATACTGTGTTCAGCTTGAACAATAGCTTTGCATCCAGTTCACAACACAACACATAAAAACCTGGAAAATAAAAACAAACACAAACACTTTTTTTCATCCAAAGACCTGATCCAAAGATCACTTAAGAGAGTCTATCAAATGACTTAATGAAATGTAGATCAGATCTGTAAAAAGCAGACATTCAATTCATGATTTTGGCAAAGTGTATGCTGTCATGAGTATATTTATCCACCCTTACTAATCTTTTCATGCTTGGCATTTATACTTGCAGTATACACTCAGTTATTTTTTTCAGAAAGATTTTGAAGTCATGTAACCAACTACTGATATTAAAGCATAAACAATATCTTAGGGAATAGTCATTAAAACTGAAGTAAAAAGAGCCTGCTGAAACTTTACTTAGAGCAGTTATATTGTATTTAAGTAAAATTATACTATGGATGGTGTAGGTCGTATTTACAACAGGCGTAGCATTTTCCAAGACAAAATTAAAAGAATTATGTAGGAAAAAGCCGCGAAATCGTCAGCGCTTGTTCTTGTCGGGGACTTCAACTTCCCAGACATATCCTGGAAGCACAACACAGCCCAGAGAAAGCAGTCAAAGAGGTTTCTGAAGAGCGTGGAAGATAGCTTCCTGATGCAGCTGGTTAGAGAGCCTACCAGGGGAGGTGCCCCGCTAGACCTTCTGTTCACAGTGACGGACTGGTGGGAGATGTGGTAGTCGAGAGCTGTCTTGGGCAGAGTGACCACGAAATGGTTCAGTTCTCTATTCTTGGCGAAGTCAGCAAGGGGACCAGTAAAACCGCTGTCTTGGACTTTTGGAGGGCTGACTTTGAGCTGTTCAGGACACTGGTTGGCAGAGTCCCTTGGGAGGAGGTTCCGAAGGGCAGAGGAGTCCAGGAAGGCTGACCCAGATGACCTGCAGCAGGAGTACATGCATGTGAAGAAATCTCTGTGCAGGATTTTATTTTGTTGCATGTTGCAAGCTGGCCTGTCATTAAGTTGTTAGAATCCCCTGTAATCTCATGAGTTGCTTCTTAATCTCCGGTCCAAGCACTGGTCTGTAGGATACCTGAAGATGATGCAAACCTATAAAATAAATACAGACATCTTCCCAACCATTGAAGCAAGCAAAGAAATTGAAGTAATAAAAGTCATAAATGAATATGCAGAGTACCCCAAATTTCATTAGTTTCAAATTTTGTACAAGGGTCCAAAGCATGCCATACCCAGGCAGTACCCATATCTCATCAATCTTTTTCCCAAGCATCTTTGGGAACAGGTATCTTTAGCCTCTGTCATCACTGTTTGCCATTTTTTAGAGATGATTGGGATTTAACATACACAAAGACTTACTTCCATCTACATGAATGGATAGATGAAGTTCTAGAATTTTATGGGAATTTGCAAGCTACTTGTGCAATTGCTAGATTCTGGAATTAGGTTACAGTCTGGCATCCATTTCATATTTATGCAGTGTAAATATTTCCAAGTGGATCTAAATGATCTATGTAACTTGTTTTTGTATATAATTAACATATACAGTCTTCTCTGTTATTTGTGCTAGCCACTGGAAATTATCCCCAACATACGTTACTATGGATTCATTTTTGTTGCCTTTTTCAGGCACTGAAATGTCACATCAATTTTATGGCATATGTTGTGTATATAGATATATAGATCACATCATAGCAAAACATTACTATGGACTAATGTTAATGCTGATGATACTCTGACCTTTATTTTAACATCAAATGGAGAGAAAATATATGTGAGAAAAGACAACACACCAAGATGGAATATGAGTGACTGAGCACAACTGTGAGAATAGATGTTACAAGATTATTTTGAGTATCCTTTAGACTGTAAAGATGCCAGCTACTGTGCAATTCTAATGTGCCAGCTACTGTCCAAATAGATCACAAAATGAAAGTCCCTATGTCGAGCAGGGCTTAAAATAGAGCAGCTGATGAGTAAGATAGTATCTCTTATATAAACTTCACGTTTCACGCACTAAGACTTTGTGTTGTCAAATATTACCAGGATTGCTATTCTCCATGAAAAATCTGGAGCAGAACAGAAGTACCAAATTGTTTGACTTTTCAGTCTTTAAAATGCAGTTGTTGTTTTCATGCCACACTCAGAAACTCCCTCCTAGTCTGTTTTGTGATTCATGTGTTTGGCTTAGTAACTCCTGGATCTCAGAACAAGAGGGAAACCTTCCCTAAGTACTTCCTGTCTTTCTACATAAACTAATAACAAGATGGAGTCCTCCCAGCTTTCCAATTTACGGCACACCAGGCACACCTACGGCTGAAATACCAGTAAGCCTCAGAAAGTGCTTTGTTCTGGTTTTAAAATAGCATATCTTCTGTGGCAACAAAAAGGTTGTTTCTCTAACATTATTATGTAGCAATGTAATATTAATAGACTACTTAATTAACATAATCTGTAGACAATGGAGGAATCAAAGCTCACTGTGAACGTAAAAGCTGCATTGTTTTTTGCTTTAAAAGACAGTTCCTAGGCTACAGCTAATCACTACTCTGAAAGCATGTTACCTTAAAACACTGTCAGGAATACAGACACGTGTAATGTTGAGGGGAAGTAACAACCTGTGACATGCTTAACCTCAGAGGCCTTACTCCAAGTGCCTAATGGAATCTGTGAAATCAACGGCGAGTTCTGACTTAAGAATTAAGAATGTCAGAATAAAGTCCAGTATATTTACAAGATCAAAGGCCAAGAATCACTCTCTCACTGTCACATTACAACCTGTCAATATGAAAATCCTAAAGGAATGGAGTCAAATTACACCATCCTCTAATAAAACCATGGATTGTTAAGTGATCTGCTTTTATTGGCTTTCTGAGCACTAAGTGAAAATAGAACCAAGCCCCTAGCCTTTAAGTATTTCACTGCTTCTTTTTAGAATAGGTGTTGCAAACATGAAGTTTTCCTTGTATCTGGAAAATAGCTAAAACCTTTTGTGTAAGCCATATGAGAAAATAAGCAGATTTGCTGAGTGGACTACCAAACTCTTTAGAAGGCTGTCAATGAGGCACTCCACTTATAATTGTGGCTTTGCATCTGACTTAGTATGTGGGTGTAACCCTGGCCAATTCAATTAATGCCCAGGTCTGTTTACCCAATCTGTAAAAGGGGGGTTATTATATACATTTAACTAACACAGTCTGTGACTCTTAATTAGTTTAAAAAAAAAAAAAGGAAGAATTCAAATATTTTAATGACATTTACAATTCCAGCTATCCCATTCTCGATCCCATTAAAATGATCAAGTCAAGGTTCATTTAAGTTTCCTATGATCAGTTCATCAGCAGGAAGACTTCTTGTTGCTTTTTTTCTCATTGATTCTCATCCTCATTTCAAGTCAAAGCTGTATATGTACTGCCTTGCTGTCTCTACTCTGTGAAATTTAGCTTACAGATTTGATGAATCTGCTATTCTTGAACAAAACTTTATTCCAAGTATAAATTAAGGTTTACCACAGTGGAGTGCTGCTACTGTCTGAAATGCAGCAACTAATGCCTAACATTTTTACCAGTATTCCAAGAGAAAGATTATCTTTCTCATACCACTGTTCAAGTGAAGCTGACACCACTCTTGTAAGGATGCAAGAAGTATGAAGAAAAAAAAAAAGCCATAAAAGTTATAGCTTTCCTTGAGAGTATGAAAGAAACAGATTAGTTTTATTCAAAGATGCAGCTGCCAAGGGACCATAAAACAACTGTAACATCCTCTCCCAAGAAAAGACAGTAAAATGCTATCCTGGGTCTTAATGTATTCAATAAATCATGATGAAATGCTGCCAGAAATTTCAAGAGTGTCTTTGGTTTAATTCTATATCAACAAAATCACTGCTGATAGATTTTTTTTTTGTAAGAATCTTACACAAGCTACCTCTAGATTTTTGCATGATGTGTAAAGGAGAGAAAGTAATATGGTATTGAATTAAAATTACTACAAGAATGATTATTTTATTTATCAACAAAAATGGTAAATAAAACTTTAGTAAATATTTGGGTAACATTTCAGAAAAAAAAAGGACAGAAAAAGTAGGAAGAAAAGCCCTTGATGGAAAAAAAATGTTATTTGAAAAGGCTGTCTTCCTATAGCCTTTAAGATCTTTAATTTAGAATATTTAATTCACTAAAATGTTTTAAACATATTTAAAATTTGCTCTCTCTCCTTCAGTTCTGACATTTCCATCCTCTGAAATACTAATTAAATTCTGTATATTTTTAATGAAGTAAAAGCTCTGAAAGTGTTTTGACCTCCATTAAGTTTGAATCCAGATAAAGACACAAATTCTTCTTCCTGAGCCATCCGTAAAGACTGAACAAGTAGTGCAGAGAAGTATTCAGAATTTCTTAACACTCTGGCCTTAACCAAGTTTTCCTCATTAGATCCTTCTTCCTGTTCCTGTTATGCTGCCAAATATTGGATTGCCAACTCTTGTGAGTTCCTATTAAGTCTCAGAATATTAATTGGTGTTCTTAGAGACCCTGGGGCTGAAATCTATGGATTGTATCAGAACTTTTTTTTTCCTGAAATAAGTTTCTACCTTCTGAAATGATTACAAAGGTTGTAAGGATGAAGAACTGTTTTTAAAAGTACAAAAGGATGCAGACACATGGAAACGTCAACATTTATTGCATTATATTTAATTTTATGATTTTTAATGCTCAAATGTGGAAATATTGTGGTAGGAGTAAGTATACACTCTTTAAATTGGCAAGCGTTTCCACAAACAAAAGCAGAAAAAAATAATATTTGCCTGGCTCATGTGTTGTAATTTCTCAAGAATTTGAAGAACCATGAAAGGAATGAGTAAGCAATAGCACATTGAGACAAAGCTTTTGTTTTACATATGTTTGAGCCAGCCACACATGAACTGTGACAGACTATAATAAATAGAACAGCACTGCGACTTTTTTTTTTTTCATCAGTCTGCAAACAGCACCAAGCTTATAAGTGGGTTGAAGCACGTCACGAGCTTTGTGAAACACGGTGATAAATATAAGTCTTTCTGGGTTTTGTAACATATAGACGGAACAAGAAGTTCAGGTATTCAAGTCACTAAGTCATGCAAACTTTCTATGAGCTATAGATACTCCTACTGCAGGTAAGATTATAACTTGTATGTCACAGTAAATTTCCAAGAGTCAAATTGAGGAAGAGATTTGATGGAAGGGTAAAACAGGGAAGTTAATATTGCATATCAGAAAATCTATAAGCAAAAAGCAGGTGTTTAAAATGTACAGCAGCTGGATCCACCGTTTGTTGCTAACACACACAGCTTATCTTGGACATATTTTGGAAGACATTAAAAAATAAACACGTAAAATAATATCAACAAGCTACATTACAAGCACTCATGCTCCAAAGACTCAGAGATGTGTCTCCCTGTATCTCTAACTGGGGTCACAAACCATGCTTCAGAGAAAAGATAACTAAAACATCAAAGAAATAATTTGGCAGGTTACTGCCAAAGCAGACTACTTTTTGAGCATGTAACTGGATATCTAGAACAAAATTAATGAAAAATTGCAGATTCTAAAGTGAATCCCCTGATACATAGCCTCGTTATACCTTAGGTAGGCTGCATTTGATGAAGAACATACCCCCTACTCTTCTTGATACAACGTCATAAATCTAAGCGTAGGAAAGTGGCTACTGTACTATTCAACCATGAATGGAGTACAGAAAAGCAATAGGTTGGAACACAGTCTAGTTGTTCCTATTAATAATCACAATTTTCAGTACAATCACCACATAACAGATGCTCCTCCTGTTTCTACATCATAAAATGAAGCCAGATATGAATCCAAATTCTTTATGTGTAAGTATGGTGTAACCATTCACGCTTATATAGCTAAGGAGGCAGCTACATTTCTGATCAAAGAGCAATTTACTACCTTCTCTAAAAACAGAACAAATTCTGAAAATTAGGTCAGAGTTGACTGGATGAGGAAATGCTTCTGCTATTGAAACGGAAGCTCCTGTGCACCATGCACACGACAGAGCTGGTCTTTCTAGCAGGTTCCAGTTTGCAGTATCATCTCAGTTTCAAGTGCCTCTTCAAGAATTACCCTGTAAGTAAAAAATATCCTACCTGTGCTCAGGTTTTACCCCTTCTATCTGCTTTTTGTGTTTATAAACACATGGTATAAGGGTGATGCAAACTCCTTCCTGGTGATAGTAGTGGAACTCAGATCTCATTAAGCTTCAAATTGTGATTTCTTAGCTCTTCAGTGATAAACTCTGCACCCTTAAAATGTTAAAGGTATAACAGCTCTCTATAAAATGCCTTATTGACCTACAGAGATAAATTCCCTGCACTGAACTTTAAAATAAAATTTTAAAGAAAGTAGCGGAACAGGATTGGTATAGATCATCATATGCTGAAAACCAGAATTTGATTAACCAGATGCTCTTACTTCCTTCAATATCTCATGAATAGAAACTACAGTATAAAAACAATTCAAAACAATCATTTACTGGGAAATATGACATATGGCCTGCTAAGTTGCTTTCCTACAGAAATAACTAAAGATCATTACTCTTGGCATCGTTCCCTACAACAGTGACTGGGCTCATTAAAGCAGCCGCTATGTGACTGAATGAATACTGAAGATTATTTCTGCAGGTGGGTAGAAACAACAATGGAAACTACTTGTGAGAAAGAAGTAGTCAAGGAGATTTCTCCACCTCCATAACTTCTGTGCACTAAAGCAAAGCAAAACAGCAAAACGGTTGCTAAAACAAGATGCGTTTTCTTCTTTTTCTTTCATGGTATACATTTTCATTTGGCTAACATATTTCATTTACACTGTCCTGCTGAAGGGCTGTTCACTGAGCAAGGCTATTCTGATGGGGGCAGGAGGTACGCGTCCAGCAGGGGCTCCTTGGTGCCTGTGTTTAGTCCCAATTAAGTGGAAACTAAACCTTAATCCTGTCACGGGATGTGTGCACATTCCGTGATAGTGGGATGGAACAACCCCTGCTGCACTGTGATGTTGGTAGTAGTACAGCCCGAGCTTTTTCAGCGGTGTTTTCTTTACAGATGTACGACAAACACCTGTGGCGTGGCAGCACAGGACAGGAAACGTCAATCACAATGTGGCACCGATAACGAGATGTAGCGATGGTACAACCACACACGTGCTGGCGTTTGAAACCAACCACGCTATGGTTATGTTCCTGCAACACACCCCTGCGCGTGCCAGCGCTGCTGCATAGACTCTCTGAATTCAGGCTGCCCGAAGGCGCTCGGTGCTTCGCCGACCTGTACACTGACCTTGTCAGCCTGCCGCTCACAGCACTGCGGCGGCCCGGTAGGACGGCAAGGGAGGGGAGGGGAGAAAATGGCGGAGCTGGGAACGAGCACGAGCCGCTCCCGCCGCCCCGCCGGGCACCCGCGGCCAACAGCACCAACCGCCGCGCCGCCACATCCGGGCCCTCGCGCCTCCGCCCGAAGGGGCGGGACCAAAGCGCATAGACGCCTCGCCGATTGGCTGGCGCTCCGGGAGGGCCCGGCTGTTAGCCGATTGGACGGGGCCGCCGGGGAGCCGCTCGCCCGTTGGCGGGCGGCCGCGTCCGGTGCGGGGCCGGCGGAGGGTGCCATTGGCTGGAAAGTAGGTTAGTGGTGCGCCGCTGGGTGGCGAGCCAGGCAGAAAGTAGGTCACGGACGGGGCTGCTGCGCCGAGCGCCTCGCCGACCGACGGCTGCACCCCCGGCCCGGGCGGGGCGCGGTGCCGGCGGTGAGCCCCGGCGGGCGGGCGGGTGGGGGGCGGCGGGAGGGAGGGCGGGTGGGCCCCGGCCCAGGAGACGGCGCCCCCCGGAGGGCGAGCGGAGGCCGGCCCGGCAGCCGCCCGCTGCCCCCGCCCCGCCCCGCCCCGCCCCCGGCCGACCGGGGGGCGGCTGGAGGCGGGGGGCTGCGGCTCGGGCGGGTCGGGCCGGGCCGGGGCCGGGGCCGGGGCTGGCGGGGTGGGAGCGAGGCGTGGCCGCTGGCGGCTCCCGGCCGCGGGGGCAGAGCTGCGGCCGGGGCATCCCCGGTGGGCGGAGGGAATGTGACGGTGGCTTCCCAGGATCAGGATTTTGCGGGCTTGTGTTTTTTGGTCTGGTTCGTTTCTTTGTTAATTTCCCGGAGAATCCATTTGCCTTCTTAATGGTCGAAGTTTCTGCTACTCCAGTGCCTCGATTGTGACAGTTCTGGAAAGATTTAGTACTCAAAAATAACAGCGAGGAAACAAGTGGGTGTGTGTGCTTGCTTCTGAAGCAAATAGGCTCACAGTGATTTTTAAGTGTTTGCATGGTATCGGAGGTAGAAAGGGTCAGCTGCAGATAACGATCGTCTTTTAAAATTATTTTTAATCTCTTTATAAAATTGAGTCTAAGTAGAAATTTCTTCAAAACCTTGGCCTTTGAACGTTCAGAATGAAATGTCATTTTAATTTCTTTTCAGTGGGTTAGATAAAGGACCTGCCCTGGACTGTTCAGCCCTCTTTTATCCAAAGGACTTCTTAAGTGGGAGCAACTGATAATACACAGGCTGCAGCTAGGTTTGTAGGGGGAAAAGGAAGGCTGTTTATTTGTTTAACTGTTAGTACTGGCTAAATGTCTCAGTATGTGGTCTTGCAGAAGGCTGAAGTTAAACTCTGCCCCCAAAAGAATGCACATTTTGTGTGTTCTAGGAATATGCAGATGTAAACAGTTATTTGAGCTGTTAGCAACTGTAGACCTCTTGTCCAAATATTTTAAACTGTATTTACGTATTGAGGGGAAAACCTTTACTACTTCTAGGCTTTGTGGGTTTGTACTTCTCATAACCATTCATGATTTTATGTCTACGTATGAAAACAGACTGTAAAATAGCAACAAAATACTGTGGTTAGAGATTAACACGCTGTTTCATCCCATATTTTCTTATGCTGTGCATTTCCATTGCCCGTCCACATGACCGTTGTGCTGGACGGTGCTGTGTAGACTCAAGGCCTGTAAAAGGAGGAGTACATCTGAAGACTGCCTAGGCGAGACAGAAGTACCATAGGAAACTGGGGATAGCTGCTTTGGTTTGAGCTTCCCTACAAGGCCCCTTAGGATGGTGCAGGAGTGTCTGTAAACTACCTGAGCTGTAGCTGGGATTCTGCAAAGCCAGAGCTGAAGGTAGTCGCTGTGCCAAGTCATTACCACCGTCAGCTTCCAGGAAACTTGCTGTGCTTGGGGACCCTTGCTAAGGGTATATGTATCAGGAAGGTAGTGTTTGTAGGGGGACCTTACTGGAGATGTTTTTTTTCCTCCAAATACCTGCTCTCAAAGATTCTTTGGGGAAACAGGGAATAGGAACAAATGAACATTCATTGGATTTCGTTGGCAGCGCTTAGTTACACACAGTTCCTTAACACTATCCAAGACAATGATGACAAAGCTGGGACCTAATGTGATAGCTGCCACCTGCGTGCTGCAGATGAATAAGAACATTTTTAAAAAGCAAATTGCTCTCAAGCACACTAGAAATACATAGAAACATGCAGGTTAATTGATTTAGATGAACACAAAAGCACTGTATTCATGCTCAACTTCAATGTTTTGTTTTCAACACAGAGCCAGTTGTCTGTGCGCTAATGCTTTGACAGGAGGTACAGGAAAACCTGAAAGAATACGTAGTTGTTAGGTCAAGCAAGGTGAATTTGATGGATCCCATAGTGCCTTTTTTTTCTCCTAGTTCTGTCATGTGTACACTTTTTCACTTTTATCATCAGTTTGCCCATAGTGTACTTCGGAAAGAGGACAGAAAAGCAGTAAAAAGCAGCTAGCTATATCTCCAAGTATTAGAAAGTTTAAAGTTCTCTGAAAAGTTAATTTTCTTCAACAGAAAATGTGTAAAGGCATATGTAAATGATTGCAAAGAGAAGCCCAGAATAAATACATATTTTTAAGCTTGCGTAGCTTCCTTGTTCTCAGTAAGTCTACAGAATGCAAAGAATACTCAAGATTTCTCTTTTTAATATCTCAAATGTGGTTTGAAACTTTCACTTTGACTGTTGTCATACTTACAAAACGTGGGACCAAAGTAATTGGTTTAGATAAATGTAATAACTGAGATGACAACGAGTGAACTCAGCAATGACTTTTACAGTTAGTTGTTGAAACCTCTGATCATACTGTAGATGTTAGGGTCTGTGTTTTGGACGTGCTTGAAGAAGCAAAGAAGGTATTTTGCGGCTATTTCAAAAGTGCTGAAGAAGCTTTGAGGCTCGGTCTTGCAGTAGGTTTTAGACAGTGGACTGAAAAAACAGAGGAGAACTATACTCTGCTTCTTGTGGTTACGCACACGCATGTGTATTGGTGGTTGTCCTGCATTGTAATTGTAAATGTGTTCCATGTTTAGTCAGATCAAATGTAAGGTGGTCATCTGGGTGGTTTAAACACCAACAAAACAAACCCAAAAATCTGTGTATGGCTTTTGTGTATTCCTATAGTGTTAATTAGGTGAGACCCAAGACACTTGGGTGAAACAAAGCACGACATGGCGCACTTAACAAAATGAAAATGCTTTTGCTTTAAAGATTTAGTGTATTGAGTTATATCCCAGTCATGATTATCAAATTGTTCTTACTTGTAGCTAATCACTTTGAATATTGTCAAATAACCTGTGGTGTACGTTTAAGTGAATTTCCTATTGAATGAGGTGGATGTCAAGGCAGATAAGCTCACTAGCATGAAGTGCACATTGCACCTGCGTTTTTTACCTCAATTCATTGGAAAACTTCAGTAAGGCTACTTATCCAAAGCCTAGACTTCATCTCCTTGGAAACCTGATCCTTCACCAGATGTTGAGAAATGTAATTTCTTTTCTAATGCATTCTGCAGAAGAATGCAGATCAAAACAGCATCTTCTGGCTTTGATAGTCTAGAATATTTATTAACTAAAAAAATAGTCTGACATTCCAGTCTTTGTCCCAAAGAAGATCAATGGTTTCTGTTGCATTCAGTATTGTTTCTAACTTACTTTAGCTGTTACTATAATTCCTGTAATGTTTGTGTAATTTAATTCAATTCAAGAACTGGCTGATAATGTCGTCTGTGTGTGCACAGTGAAGGACTGTCCATGTTCCCTACCCCTTCTGTGCCTGCAAGGATTCACCTTTCTTCTCTGTGTTCAGATTATCTTTTCTCCCTTGCAGCTGCAAAAAGATATTTCTTAGCCAAGGCATGCAGAATTTGTAACCTTTTCAGCCTCCTGCCATTTGAGAAGCAGTTATTCAATGCCTCTGATGTCAGACACGCTTCTCGGTCGGCTGCTGGTGTCAGAACAACTTGTGACCCTAAGCTGAAGCCATGCTGTGGTTTTGTAGGTTGGTCTTCTGCAGGAATGGTGCCAGTGGGCTACTTATAGAGCAAGAAGTATCACTGGCAGGATTTGGAGTGGTGAAATAACATGCCACATTTCGTGTGGTGGGAGATGCTGATATTCTCTACGAAAAAGCAGCCCATTCATATGAATGGAAGCAGTTCAGGAAGACGGCTGTAGTTTTCATGTTTGTTTTGACAGTATTCTGTTACAAATGTTAGTAGGCTTCTATTTTCCACAGATCCAAGGCGATTTAGTGGCACCTTGTGTAAAGGAATGAACAAACATTGCTAAATCCTTAATGGATATACACACCTACTTGGTGTGGCTGTGATGGAAATATATCTCCCTGTGAGCAGTTGCTGTAACACTGGGGAGGATATGCTTGGCGGTTCCTAAGCGGTGTGTATTGCCATCATGTCTCTCAAATCACTTTAATAGGAAGGCATTTTATAGTAAGTCATATATGCTTATGCAGTTGCAGCTGTTTGCCCTAATTTTCGTGCCAGCTGAAAATACGTTCATGGAATCCATGTATTTTAAAGACTGCACATGGTCCCAGTTCAAGAATACCCAGAAAACTTTGCAGATAATTTTACCCATTTAGGGTTGGCATAGGTTTTGAGGGAGAATGAAATAAAGCTATCAGAGAATTCGGAAATCAGTATTATTCTTGATCTGAAGCATTCTTTGGCTTGGAAACTTCCATCTAGGTGGCTTTGCCTTTTCAAGTTTGTCTAACTTAAAAACAACAAGATCAGAGGGAATTTGGTAGAAATTGCTAAATAGTGCTGTACTGCAGAACAGTAAAGGATGAAGTGTGAAGTGAAAAGTTACATCATAGGAAAAAAAAAAGGGAGAAAATAAACCTAATATGCTTTGATTTTAATGACTTTTGAAGATTTTTGTTCTGTCTTCAGAACTGATTATTTTATTGTTTCCTTGAACTAGTTTGTTCTTGGATTGCTGTGAATGGATTTGTTTTTCTTATGTATGGACTTTTAATGGAGCCTTAGGAAATTCAGGACTTCTCTTCCAATCTGAAGCAAAAAAATATGTATTAAAAAGTAATAAAACGTGTATTCTTCAGGTTGCATCTGTGCATTGTAGTTGTCTTGAGAGTGAAGCAGAATGGCTTTGGCTCAAGTTCTACTTTTATTTTTGCCCTTCATTCAGGGACCTCTGAGAAATATATTTTAAATCCTCCTGAGATCTAGGCTGTATGTTGCAGTTTGGCTATTGGTATATATTAGTTTTAGCATAACCTTTTAAAATCCTATTAAATTTGCTCATAGGCTTGAATGGTTTAACCGTCTTCCAAGAGTAAAATCGGGGGTCCAAAGTATATTGCAAAAAATAAACAAAAAGCCAACAGATGCTAGTCTTTGAGGTTTATGTTAGAATATTTTCTGATCTTGACTTGCCATTGTTGGTTTTTTCATATTGCTGTTTTAGAATCGTTGACTGAGAAACGGGAAGCCTTTCTATTCCTCTGTTGCCTTTCCTAATGTGTTTTGTTGCCAAGCCGTTTCATGTAGTCCTTGCATTTGGGTTTATGAATTCGCTTGTTATAGATGAAATGAATTCAGCGAGGTGTTACTTTTTTTTTTTTTAAGTCAATATCAACACTGTACTCTCAACATATTTAAGAACATTTTTGTGTTATACTCATAATTCCCCAGTTAAGAAAATTACTTAAGTTTGACCTTTTTTTTTTTCCTTAATACTTATATTTTTTTTTTCCTTAATACTCTTTTAAAGCCTTGGAGCAGTAGGGAAACTGCTAACCTGGAGTAATGTATGTTATACTGTAGTTTTAATCTACACCCAGCTTCTTATGGCTTTGTAAGTTTTGAACAGTCTTCATCACCTTAAATTTTAAAAACTAAGTAAAGTTCTATGATGTTAGATGCTGTAAAAAATTTGCAGTTGCAGAACTTTTATTTCAATTAATAGTTTTTGAACAGTATGTAATTTCTAGTGATACGCAAAATTAGGAAATTTTAAATGAATTGTACTACAACACTTCATTCTCACAGTGCCATTTTTAGTGAAAAATCACGTATGAGGAGAAGTATGTGTGTGTAGGAGTAGCACGTTAGATTGGAAGACTTTTATTACAAATAGTGTTGTTTCTACTATTTTTAAAAATTTCTTCTGTTTCTCTTATTTGAAAACATTATTTTGAAGCAATGACCAAACTAGCCACTGAATATTGCAGTTTGCTTATAGAAACTTGTCAAGTGAGTTCAGTGATTTTGTAGAGGTACTTCTCACATAAAAACATTCGACTTGCTGGAACTGCTCTTCTGATAGGCATTTAAAGAATAATCTGTTCAGTAGGCACTGTTGTATAATGCTTGCCTGGTAGTTTGGGTCCAAATTCTGAAAGTTACTTGTATTTTAGAACTATAAGGCCAGCAACAGAATATTCCTGTTTTTAATAGGAAGAGAGAAGTAGGAGAGATGAATTCACACTGGTCTGAGTTTATGCTGGAGTTTTCAGTTTCATCTGGGGTGGAAATCCTGGGGCTTTTGTACATTTATTTATTTATTTTTCCCATCTGGGACGTGCAGCTTGGTCAGCTTGTCTGGCCATAGAACAGTCTGAAGAAAGATGAGTATTTCACTGTTACAACATCTAAAAATCTACTTCATTCTGTTATAGATATCCTCACTATCAATAAAGGGTTCTTAATTACTTAATTTGGCATTATTTATCGAATGAAGTAATTCCCATCCTAATTTATCTGACTTTACTCTGAGACGTTTCTATGGCAAATGCCTGCTTTACTTCCCTACTTGAAGTAGCTCTTTATTCATCTTGCTCTAACACTGTTGTCTTCATCCAGCGTCACAAGATGAGGAAAAAAGTAGAGGAGACCTTTACAACAGTTGGCTGTTGTGATCTACCAGCGCTCGGCCTGCTCTGATTCACATGGGTAAAGTCACGTTGCTCAAGCGGAAGTCTTGATTTAGTTGACATGCTCAACATGTAAAACAGCTTCATCAGCTTCTTCTGTTTAATTGTACTGCAAGTTGGAATCTTTTAGGAAGTTGTCTCTGGACATAAAATCCATCAAAAGCAATCTGAGGCATGTAAGAGATTCCAAACAATGAATGAAGTAGGAACTGATGTTCAGCATTCCTGTTCCTGGTAGAGGTTATCACCTTACCAGCTCAGAGCAGAATTTAGCAGCTGTATGTGGCTGTAGCCACCATGCAAGTTTTCCAGCTGTGTCCCTTATATTCCCCCCAGAATTCGAGTCTGCCAAAGGACTTCTGGGAATCTTTGAAGCACCAGTGTGGGAAATGCCGCTGTTCGGGGCGGTATCACCAGGGCTGTGCTCAGGTACTAGGATGGGACAAAAAGTGAAAACCCATGGCCGGAAACATCTCTCTGCTTTTGGTGCATAGCAAGCATACTGAATGGGGGAATCTGATTTGGCTCAAAGATAACTCCTCACTCCAAGACTGACTTGAGATTACTCAGTTCATTGATACCATACACATCGTGGCTTCAGAAACAGTTGTGGTTTTGTAGGTCAGGAAACAGCACAGCTCACAAAATGAGTAGACCTGGAGGAGAGGTGGTAGAGGCAGCGAGTGTGCAGAATGCTGTTTTAAGTATGTTACAGTGCAACCTGGTTGTGGAAGAAGAGGATCTCTGGCAGAATATTATTGCATTAAGCTGTGTTGGTTAATTTATTCCATGAAATGGAATACATTAAAAAAATAAAATCTGGTTTTGATACTGATAGCTAGGAGCCAGAAAAATAAACAACTTCATACTTTTATCTCTGGAGCTAGACAGTGGAGCTTTCCGCTATTTATTCTGCCATTTTACAAAATTATTTTTATAATGAAAAATAATAATTCAGCTAGACCTCTGACTGTCTTCCCTTTCCACTTACTGGTTCTTGTGCTTCAGGGTTTCTAGATGAACGAATACAGAAGTGTTTCAGATATGCATATCTCTCAGGAGCTCATTTACTATGATCGCTTGACTGTACCAGTGCTGAGTACTCATATGTCCAAGTTGTTGTCAAACTGATAATTTATTTAAAAATGGCAGAGACCCAGCCATGTCTCCAGTTAGGCTTGCCAGGAAACCTGGAGGAAATGAAATATAGGAAGAAGACTAAAAGGAAGATGATCTTCTTTTCCACCAGTACGACAGGTGGTTTGGACTTCAGTACGCTAATTGCATACACCTCTGCTCCCTTTGGGGATGGGGAGCTGTCTGTCTTTACAAAAAAATCTTGGGTTGCTGTTTAGGAATGATTCTCTGTCTTGGCGAAGATCTCATTGTGCTGTAAGTTTGTCTGCACGCTCTGTTTTCTGGAAGCAACACTCTCTAAAACCTACCCAAGGCTTCCATTTAGAGAGATATTGTCCATGATGTAGTTATGAAATAGCCCTTTAGGAGAATTGTCATTTTGTTCAGTGACATGAAAATCTGTTTTCTGTAGGGCTGTGATGTACGCTTTAAAAAAAAATCATAATTTTTTTGTAGTTAATGGAAAATAAGAAAAGCTTTAAGTCAGTAGAGGATGGGAGAATCTGTGCCTGCTACATAAAATTAATTAATGACTATTTATTTTTGTAGTACATATGAACACCAGTAAGGACCAAATAGTTGAACATACCAGAAAGAAGCAGGACCAAAACAATCCTCTGTTCAACAAGAAAGCAAGGGAAAAGTGCCTATTGGTATCTCATTTTCTGTTATTTGTGAGTATAAACATTTGTCTGCTGACTTTTGTTTGGTATCTTTAGAAAGCCTTGTAACTGGTCTCTTAACTGGTCTCTGATTTTTATTTAAACATACGCATATATATGGAAGTTGCCTGTGTGTGGCTTCTTCTTGCTCTTTTCTCTCAGCTCTGTAAATGCTGAAGTGCTTTGTTTGTGTTTTTTTTTTTTGGTGTATGTTTTGTGGTGATGTTTTGGAATAACGGTGTGTTGGCAGCAAATAACACAGGTGCAAGTTCTCAGGGGTGCCTGTAGGAGTGGCTGGCAAATGGGTTTTGGAGAAGTCCAGGAAGCAGAAGAGGGAGCTTTCCTGGTCCTTCAACATCTGGAAGAACCTTGATGGACTAAGAGGTTTCTACTTAAAGAAGAAATATTAGGGATAAATGCAGTTAACGTTAATTTTCATTTCAATTGGTTATTGTAGCGAAGTACCATAGTTTTCCACCTTCAAATACAACAGAGCATATCTTCTTTAACTCCTCCCAGTGATGTAATTTGGATGAGTCTTTTTTTCTTTTTTTTTTTGGCAATAGCATGAAAGTTTCTCTTAAATCATTCTGTATTTTCCACACATCTTTCCAAAAATGTACTCATCGGAATCATTTCCACATCTGATCTAATCATTGTCTTCCACTCTTAAAAGGTGTGGTCAGTTCCTGCTGGCTTCCTGTGTTGTTTTGTGCTTCATTTCAGCTTATCTTCATAGTTTTCACATTCCTGCTTTTTAGTTTGTAAACATCAGCTATCTCAGTAGGATTATTTTGATGTTTTTATGTGTCATTCTAATGCAGAACAAGATTTTTTAAACCAAATGTACCTCAATATTGAATAGTGTTTATACGAGCTCTTTCGTGACTGTGCTCCAATGTAAGAGAGACTGATTTGCTTTAACACAGGTGTTGATTAAAAAAAAAAAGCCTTCTATAAAAAGAGTAAACTTATGCAAAGCAGCAGTTCACAAACAAAATGAGTATCGCTTTTCAGACTCTTTAATACTTCTATTATATTGGAGGTTTTCTGGGCTTATTCTTGCCTGAATGTCCCTACAGAAATTAACCCATGTGTTCTCTTGCTGGTTTACCATAGCAAGTTATATGGCCCTGTACTGGTGAGCTCATTGTCTCTCCCTCTCCTTTGTACAATGCTGGTGTCTGATTCCCTGAATCTCCATGCTGTGATGTATGCAAAGTTGTAGATTTTGCTGTTGTTGGCAGGGATAGTGTGACTCTATTTTGCATCTCTGAAGAGTTCAGTGTGAGGTTGGGTAAGTGCCAGTGCTACATGGGAGAAAACAGCTGAAAGATGAAGCTGGGGGTTAACATCTCTTGCAATCACACTGTCAATAACAGAGGTGTAAACATTTAGATTTGCAACTTCTCATCTAATAAAAAATATACGAGTTGTCACATGAATCCCACAAAGAGAGGTCTATACTGTTAAAAGCCCATGTATTAAATAAACTAGTTAACTGATTCACGCAATTACTGATCTAAGCAGGGATTAGTCAGTAGTATTGTTTCTGGCAATTTCTACCTGGGTTTGTTCTTGACGTTACTCTATTCAGGATCCTTATTAATCACATAAGGGTGGAAGGTACTGTTACTGCTGGGAGAGCCGAGTGGAGCAGGTTGGTCTGTTTAATTATCACTCCAACAGCCTATGTTGTTTGATAAGATCTTGCTTAAGAAATACATGCGCCATTTCTAACTAGTTGCCAAATGGTCACGTGTCTGTATATTACACTTAGGAGATGACGACAGTCTTGGAAAGCTTGTTTTGTTTGAAGTGACTGGGAGGATTTTATTGACTGGCTGTTCCCAGTGCTGCGTTACAGAGAGGTGGACAAATAAATTTTTGAGTTAGTAAGGAAGGATATCAAGCTGGACTAAGGTAGCTTAATCTCTTTATTAATTAATCCTGATATTAAATTTGTTCTAACTTTAAAACTTTCCTGTACTTCAGAAAGTTTATAGAAAACTGAAAAGGATTCAAGAGAGAAACTGTGTTTTGCAAATACAACCTTACAGTGGGAGATCAAAGAAACATGACGGTTTAGTTACGGGAAGAAAAAGCAATTCATTGAATTCATCCTTCGGTTGATTATGTGACAGAGGTACCTGGCAGCAGAAAATGAAATGAGGTTCAGTAGCTGATGGCTAACCTACTCGAATACAGACTAGAAAGGCTGACAGTTTTGAACAAGAGGAACTAAGCTTTGAAACAGAAAAGATGGGAGGAGGGTAAGAGATTCTTGCAACCTATCAGTTGATCTGGGATATCTTTCCAAAATAAACTTTGGCCTGAATTACAGCATATCAGTTTGTTTTATAAAATAGCAAATGAGGTTGTTTGCTGCCTATTGCAGAGGAGATCAGAATACATGATCATAAAGGGGAACATATCTAACCAAATCTGGTATCAGTATTAAGATAAAAATTGTATGCTTTTCTCTAAGTTGCTTTGTTCTTGAGCAGAAGGAAGCTGAGGAGGACACAGCTTTAACCAGACTGTGAATGAAGGGAGGGCTAGGAAGACTTGCAGCAGAGAAGGAGAACACCTGCAACGACTCTTGTAACCGTTCTACAAAACAACTTAAAAGTTAGAAGGCTAAAAATATTACTGGGGATATTCATACTGGTATTCAGAAAAGCATGGGTAAAGTGGAGTATCTTAGAGGTTTTTGTTCAGCAGTACTAGAAAACAAGGCAAACCTTGCTTTGAAGATAGCTGAATGGGCTTTAGCAGATATCCTTAAAAACACTTCAGTGGAGCACCAGATTAGCTAGTGAGGGAAAAATACATGCAAAAAAGTATGTATTTCTCTAGTAAGTGTGGGCAAGCTTAATGCACATGACTCTAGATCATGCGTTGAAGTGAACATTGCAGAAAAATAGGACCGTGAAAAAAGAAATATTTGTTTCTAGTGATTAATATGTTATCACCTGAAAGATGGGATTCTTTTCTACTCCAAGCCTTTTTGTCGTTCCCCCCCCCAGTGTTATCAGTAACAGTTTCCCCTATTTTGCTGGCTTCTTTGGCCTCTTTAAAAAGAGAATTGTGAGCTGTAGTCAATGATTTGAAATTTCGTTTAATACTGTAGGCTAGACTTCCATAGAGTGGAGAGCTGTGTAGTAACTCAAGTGCTTAGGCTAGTGAAGAATGGGACAGTCGTCCTGTGTTTGGTTTGGGTAGTTTGTGCCTAATGACTTTTACATGGTATTTTACGTGCTATTCCTTTTAGGCACTGTATCCAAATGTAGTTGTCTGAACTGGGTTTTAAATTCCACTTATGAAAGCAAGCACACAACGTATAAATCTTGTTTCCTATATTAGACTATTATTTCTGGTAAGGTAAGCTTTTACCTTAGCGTTGCTGAACTGTATTTACCAAGTACTGAATTTAAATCTTCCACCTGGCGTTAAGTGATATTCTGCAGCTGACTGCAGGTTAGCTGATGTAAACCTGAGATTACCTCGAACAGTTTTTTGGGAATGTTGTGAGAATAATTTACATTTTTGCTATGGATATTTGTGAAAGAATGTTACGTCATCCTTGAAAGTAGAAGTTTTCCTTGAATACTTAGAAATCGAGATAACAATAATAATATATCTTCACTAGTACAAGAAGAAGGTAAAAGTTGCATGCTGTAACGCAGACCCGATTACTGTAAAGTCCTGCCTCAAGCAGTGGCTGTGAGTGGCCTGGCAAAGAGGAGGATTAGGACAAGCGTAGGCCCCAGTTATCTTCAGACTTCCTGAGCCAGTCTTGGGATCCCTCAGCACTGTTCCTTTCTGTGAGCTGGTCTCACCTCTCTTTGGCAACCAGGTGAACATTTAGCCTTCAGGTTATTTGCCCGGGAGTTTCCACAGTCTTCCAGCTCACGTGTGAAGGGCTGCGCTGTTTTTAACCTTTCAACCAAGCTGTGTTTGTCCCTGTGACATTTGATCATTTTGTAGACCTTGGTCTCAGCTGCTTTCTAAGCTGAAGAGTACTAGCTTACTTGATTGTTCCTTGTACAGAAATCATTGCCTATCTTGTTCTACTGAGTGAAGCTGGAAAGTTTTCCATTTTCTAATAAATTTAATTGCTGTGGATTTGTTGGATGGTATCCAAGTCGTCCTCTGTACTGTTCAGGAGCTGTAAATAATTATGAGCATTTGTAAGTGGTAGCCAAGGGACTGCGTTATTAATATTTGGTACAGATCTGCTTGTGGAATAAGATCATCTAAACCAACTTAAACTTTCTGTGGAGGAATGTGAACTGTCTAGTGATCTTTCCTAGGTCCTATGGGATTGGGCTGTGTAGGCAGTGGAGTGCTATTCTGTAATAGAACAATGGGCTGGAAAAGCTTCTGCTTGCAACTGTCAGTTGGATGTCTGCTTTCTCTGCCTTGTATCTCCTCTTCATCTGGGGGGAAGGAGCCGCCGCTCCCTGCAGCGGGTGGGTAGGTGTTTGACCCAAGCAACAGCAAGCAAAACACAAGCAAACAAAACCAACAGTCTTCACTTTTTACCAAGAGTGCTTTTGTGTTTTGTTTTGTTTTCTGAATGAGTTTTCTTTCTCTTCTACCCATGTTTGCTGTTGGCAGGAGTTTTGATTATTTTTTTATTTTTTTAATGTGCATGACATACTGTTTTTCCCCACTTGCTCTATTTTTATTTTTATTTTTTAAACAGTCAAGATGTCTGTATAGCTTAAGGGCCCTGTTAAGTGAATTCTGAATTCCCGGTGTTCTCTGATTGTTACTCTGCCTTTATTTAGGGCTGTCTTGGTTTGGTGGTGAGAGACTTTGTTCTAAATATAACAGCAATTTTAAAATGCTTTTTCAGTTCTGCATGTAATGTAAAAGGACACATTCAAACTTGACTGTTAATTTCAAATAGAAACCATAGTCTTAAAATCCTGCCTGGAAAAATACAAGTCTTAGATGTATCTCTGGCAAGTGAATGTCACTGCTTTGGAAATTTGCTTCTTCTCAACATCAGCATTAATGTATAGACATGCAAAAAAAGGAATGTGGTTCATCAGCATTTTCTGTCAAGGGCTTTCCTATTGCTTTATGGCTTTCACAGGAAAATAAAATTCATGCTCACACTGAAGCAATGAACACACAGTGGATAGGAAGCCTCCTCTAGCAAGCCTATACATTCGTAAGTTGTCATTCACAACAGAACAAGTTCCTGAAACAGAGAAAATGTCACAGTGCAGGTGTGGATTAGTAGAAGAGATCAGCACACCTTGCCTTACTTAAACCATGTGGGGATTTGCATGTGAAAACAAATCCTGCTGTGAGTAAGCTGCAAGAGCAGTTGAAGGATGTAACAGGGATATTTTAATTCACTGCGGTTGAAAGGGACAGTTCTGCTCCTTCTTATCTCCTGGCATGTCTCACCCCCTTCCTTTGTGGTACTTCTGGGTATCATCTGACCTTTCTGTAGGATGGTCCAGCTTGTTAACCTCACAGAAGACTGTGCTTTCTGTCAAGTTGTTACTCAGCCAGATGAGCAGATTGATTGGACACATTGTGCAGACAGGCTCTGGGGACTGTGCAAAGTCTGTGCTAGAGCACTGGAGGGAAATCTGGGGGAAGGGAGACAAGGAAGAGAACAAAAAGGGAGCAAAGGCACTCCTGTGGCAGTAAGATGTTACAGCAGCTATTCTGTAAAGCTGCTGTGAAGTTTTCGGTATGTGATGCTTATCCTGAGCTAGACAAATACAACTTTCCAAAGCCGTGCAGCTTTTGATGAGGTACATACAATTCTGGACATCATTGTGTAAGACAAGAAATATTCTGCTTGGTTTCTCCCTAAATTATCACTTGTTTTGCTCCTCTGAGTCTTTCATTGAATACTGTGATTGAAGCCTGACAAGCCAGACTTTTCTGGGTGTTGGCTTTAGTGAAATGCGCATTGTGGGGTACTTGGGGCTCACTTTGGAGATGCGTCCCACTGCACAGAAGTTCCAGTTTATCCCAGTAAGAGAGAAGGGAACGCAAAAAGCTGGTGCTGCAGAGAGGTGGAAGAAGCCAAGAGTGTATCACCTATTGCATTCAGTATTTAACATGATGACACATCTAACTTTATTTTTTATGTCCTGTTAAAGGACTTCTCTTAATAGTCATTTTGGTTTCACAGTCACTTGAATCCTGTGGAAGTATAGGGCCTAAAGGAGGTGTCCTGAAGTTGGGCTTGCCCTGTCCTGTGGCAATACTAGTGTTGGCTGGGCAACTGGTTGGCTTGTCTTCAGCCACAGCAATTCTTCTGGTAATGATCTGCATAAGTATCAGTGCAGACCCTAGGGAAGTGCTGGGAACTTGCCCTACTTCTCAGTGTTCACTGGTGCTGCACTTTGTAGCTGCTTTTTGTGAATCTCTCTGAAGAGCAGAGTATCAGATAATGCCTCAGTATGAGCTGTCATAACTTTGAAGTGCTGCCTTTCTCAGCATTAGAGGCAGATCACTCATTTAAAAAATGGGATTTCAGGAATGGGAGAGGCTGTTGTTTTTGAAACATTGAGCAAGTCTGAAAATGGTATGTGTATCTTTTCTTTCTTGATGCTTGTGTCTTACATTCAGGTGCTGAATTGTCGCAGTGTCTCGGTTTTTACTATTTGGGTATGGATTTCAGTGGTAAATTGCGTGAGTACAGGAAATGAAATTGTTAAACACTAATATAAATGATAAGCTTATTGTTGCTCCACATAAGTCAAAGGGGAATCAAGATATATGGACAAGTAGCAAGTAGCTGGGGCTACTTCCATGAATGTGTGCGCGCATGGGGAGGGTTGTTTTCTTAAAACTTGGAGTTTGTAAATAATTATAAGTTGTAAACTTCTCCATTTCCACACACAAACCTTGTTAACATAACACTTGGTAAGCTGTCATTGTATGTTCTCCTGCACTTTTTTTTTCTTTTGGAGACTACCTACTCATATACTTAACAAAAAAGCTGTGATGTCTTTCTGCCCCAAAAATAGTGGGAGAATAAAAATGAAGCTGAGCCTCTAATATAGTACTGAAGTAGTCAGAAGGAAGAACTACTGGTGTTCATATGGGTCTGGTGCATATGTGTTTGACAGCTCATTTTGTGTAAAGTTAAGTTAAAAAGAACTTTTGATAAACCAGTGGGGAAAAATAAACCTCACAGAGATATGCGTGCTAGACGAACAGTTGGGTGGGGAATACCCTCAGCTTGGTTCCAGGCAGGCTGAAAATATCTTGCTTTTCCCAAGGCTTTCTTTAGGACCAAAGGGAAACTGACAGCCTGTCAACTTTTCTTTGTGCTGAGAGCAGGGACTGCTTCTTCCAGCCAGAGATGGAATTTAACAGGACCAAAGGGACTGTGAAAACCTGGAAATGAAAGTGTAAGGTATAAATATAACCCATGCCTACACTCCTTTTAGTGATATTTTTGCCCTTTTGTTTCCATGCTTCGTTCTCTGAAGATACAAACTCTGTTTTCGACCTGTTTTCTATTAGTTACAGTTTGCTTGGCAATAGGTTTCTGAATGAAAGGTCTCACGCGTGCCAAATGTGTTTGGGTTTGTTGTAGTAATAATGTGACTGGAAAACAGAATCAATTGTATGCAGTATGTCTGACGGTGTTCAGAACAGGTGATCTGAACCAAAGGAAGATCCAGGAAACTAGGTTTGTCACCTTAATTAATGCAGAATAGAAGTAGCGTGTAGTGGCTCAGCCTGTTAAACTGACAAATGGCTGACATCCCTGAATGCAAAAACTTGAAGAGTCAAGTGAGGAGACATTACATAGGTAGTATTAGACACACCAGAGCTTGAATGTGTTGTTGACTTTTTTTTTTTTTTTTTTTTTGCATACAGTTCTCCAGTATGAGGAAGGGACAAGAAAATAAAAACCTGATGAAAGTACACGGACAGATTCTGAGATCTGAAGCTGGGGTAGCTAACAGAGTACTGAAATAGTGCTTTGCCAGTGGAAAAAAAGAGTAGTGGATTGAGCTGAAGTTTGTTCTCACTTGAGTCTTTAAATCAAGGCATCCTATTGCAAGCTATATTAAAGCACACGCCGAAGTTAAAAGCTTGAGGAAGAAATCCTAGAATGGGTTTTGTAGTATACTATACCACAGATCAGACTGGGTGTCAGTATTAGGTGTCTGAAATACATACAGTTTCTGCCCTTTAAGTAAATGAGAAAGTGTTAGAAGACTGATGCTTCATATGGAGACACTTTAGAAAACACATTTCATAGAACTTTGTGTGAGGATTTTGTTTTATTGCCATTGAAAGACAACTTTGATGATGATGCACTGCAGGCAAAATACTTGCCAAAATGTGAGGATACAGGAACTTCACTGAGCCACAGAAAGGAAATCTTAAACTCACCCAGAGCATATCATGGTCATCATAATAGTTAAAATGAACAATCAGGCTTCACGACATTATTAAGCTCTAAATTAGAAGACTTGTATTTAACTGTGTGAAACTTAGCTTATTCAGTTTGGATAACTGGAGGGTGCAGATATCCTTAAAACATGTACCTGAAGCATCTCTCTGCAATAAGTCGGTTCTCATCTGTAGGAGTAAGATGAAATCTGGAAACAGAAAGCTGCATCTTTTAGAGTGCAAGTGCAAAGCAGGCATTGCCAGTTGTGCATTAACAATGCGTTGATTTGTAAGTTGTGGGAACACAAGGAGTGAGTTAAGTAGCTTACCTACTTTTCTCATATGCTTCTCCTGCTCTGGAAATGTCAGTCCGGGTTGTGTACTGTCCTCCTAAGGAAGATTTTTTTTTAATTTCTGCTTTGAAGTTGACTGCACACTGCAGCACAAGATAAGACATTTTGTTGACAGTTCAGAAGCAATGTGTACAATTTGGTAGAGTTCACAGAGCAACTGCCTCCTCAGTTGAGAGATTGTTTGGTGTGTTTAGTTTTTTTTCCCCCCTAAGGATTCCAATCAAAACACACTGGAAGTACATAAACTACTACAGAGGTCACCAATAGCTTTGATAAGGTTGTTACTTAAACCATATTTATTCTGGATAATTGATTAACCTACTGGGTAGGATAGATTTCTCGCTGTCTTTCAGCCACTCAAAATCCCTTGGGTGGCTTAGGGTTGTTAAAAATGAGGATTACATTCACTGAAGTGAGTACCTAGCATGGTAACACTGACAATTCAGCAAAGTTTATATTTGTGTAATTGAGGGGATCAATTTTTAACTGTGTATGGGTGTATCACTACTAGCAGAGTAATAAATTTGGACATTAAATAAATAGAATCAGATATCTGGCCCAGAGGACTTAAAGCTTCTGTTGTCCATTAATTTTAGTGTGTGTTTTTTTCATTTTCCCCCCTGTAATGTTGAAAATATAATACTTTGTTGATTCCCACACAGGCACAAAGTCTTTTGAAGGACTGGAGTAAATTAAGATTAAATACTACATCTTAATACAGATTTTTGTGAGCTTACTTTATCAGCATTTAACACTGGTAGGCCCTGTTTTTAAAGATAAAATATAAATATTTTATTCTGTAACTTACACTACAGAAATTTTGGGGTGCTATGCTGAACAAAATGTCTATGGTATTGTCTTAAAGTAAGTTTTTTTTGTTGTCGTTTAATAAAAAAAAAAAAAAAAACAAAAACAAAATGCTTGATATCAAGCTCAGCCATTTTCCTGCAAGCAGCTGTTCTCCAAATAACTGTTTTTTGTAGCTGTGTCCATGTCCAGTGAAGTCACACTGGATGTTTTGGTCAGCAGGACCTGTTGCAACAAGGCATCCAAAGGCTTACACTAGATGAAGCTTTTGGTGATCACTGCAAGCTAGCAAGCCTTGCTGTAACACTCTTTTAGCTGTGATTCTCTGAACAGGTAGGGAAGCAGGTGGCTGCGTGCAAGGAAATGAAACCTCCTGTGGCTGAGCATCTGCTGGATGTCAGTCGGGGGCTGCTTCTGACAGGGATACAGGCTCCAGGCCTAGCGGCTGTTGTGTAGGGTTGTATGCTAGACATTTGGCTATGTCACTACAAAGCTATTACGGAGAAAAATACTTCAGCCATAGCATAGACAGACCCCTTTCAGTCTGAAGAGGTTTGATTCCTGGAAGGGGCATGGGTTGGCTTTGGTTTTGTTCAAGTTGTTTTTTTTTTTCTACTGTGAAGATGGTCCGTATTTATGAGGAAAGACTGAGAGACCTGGGTCTGTTCAGCCTTGAGAAAAGAAGACTGAGAGGGGATCTTATTAACGTTTACAAATATATTAAGTGTGGGAGACAGTGGGATTTGGCCAACCTCTTTTCAGTGGTTTGTGGGGACAGGACAAGGGGCAATGGCCACAAAATGGATCACAGGAAGTTCTGCACCAACACGTGAAAGAACTTCTTCACGGTGAGGGTGACGGAGCACTGGAACAGGCTGCCCAGGGTGGTTGTTGAGTCTTCTTCTCTGGAGATATTCAAGGCCTGTCTGGACACCTACCTGGGCAACCTGCTCTATGGAACCTGCTTTGGCAGGGGGGTTGGACCCGATGATCTCTCGAGGTCCCTTCCAACCCCTACAATTCTGTGATTCCGTGATTTCCAACAGAAAGGCCTTCCACTGGGACTCCATCAGCCTCAAAGCAGGCACTTGTCCATTTCACTTAGAGAAGAACACGAACTAGATTTCTGTTTTTTTTTTGTGTGTTTTTTTGTATATATTTTTAGCTCTCTTTGGAGAACCGTTTTGTTTTCCTTTTTTTTCTGTGCTGTCTGAAGCTTCATACCTACAGGTGCAGACAGTACAAAAAAGGAAGGAGTGACTGATAAGTCCCGTGGGAGCGCTACCAATCACAGGGAACTTGGCAGGCTGGAGAAATGGGTTGATGTGAACTTTATGAAGTTTGGCAAAGGGAGATGCCAAGTCCTGTACCTGGAGAGGAAAAACCCCGTGCACCGGTGCAGACTAAGGTCTGGCCGGCTAGAACACAGCTTGCCAGAAAAGATCTTGGAGGTCCTTGGGGACACCCAGTTGAGTCAGCAGTTATGGAAAGTTATGAAAAAGAAGGCTACATGCCTCCTGGGCTGTGTTAGGAAGACCGTTAGCAGCAGGCTGAGGGTAGTGACCCTTCCACCTTACTCAATACTGGTGAGACACTACTGTGGCCCTGGGTCCAGTTCTGAACTTCCAGCACAAGAGAAAATTATTTTAGTTACAACTTCTAGGTTTTGGAGCAACAGAGAAGTATTTTGACAAAATAGCTGGAAGTAAAAGCTTTCAGCTCTTCCCCTTTTACACAAGGAGAGATGGGATCTGAGGCCTCTCTTGAACTGAAAGTCCAGGTGCTTCTATGAAGAAGATAAAATTCAGAGTATTGTCCTATGGCTCTGTCACCCTATGACAGTCTAGAAAACTCCTAGGGTGATGTGATGGTGTGACTGTCTTTTCTCATAGATACTAGCGATGAACAAACCTGGATTTGGTTGGGAGTGCTTGTGGACACTGTATTAGTCTATTGAGATCTGTTTAAACTGCCTTTCAATTCACCTCCTAAAGCTGAAAGATGGTGTTTGTGCCTGTAGACTTTTTCTTCTCTGTAGACTTTTTTCCTTAGGTCAAAATGATTCATCTTGTAGCTGGTTTAATTTCATGGGATGCCTCCCTCCAGCCTGCTGCTTTTTCCTTGGGAAAGACAGGGAGCATCTGTTTGAACAGTAAGTCTCTTGAGCAGCTGAAGGCTGCTCGTGCAGCCCATCTCCTGCAGGGCTGGGTAGCAGCAGCTGCTAACATGAGAGGTACAGGAGGCTGCTTGATCACTGTGGCTTTGTGATCATGGTTACGGATGGAGTGGAAACATGAGCTTCTGGTCTTTTGCAAAGAGCTTGGGTAGGGAAGAGCTCCAAAATTCAGATGTGGCTTGTGGGCTGCCAGAGGTTGGTGAACGCGGTGTTGAGTGAGTGGAAAAAAGATTACCTCAACAAGCAAAACAGTAAAATCACTTCTTTGCTCGAGAGAGTGCTGCGAGCTACATCTGCACATGAGATGATGCCATGGGGCATTTTATCATCTTGGAGTACAGAGTGTTCCTGCAAATAATATTAGGGAGTTCGAGGAACACAAATGTGCCACTAAAACAAAACAGCATCAATATGTTGGACAAATATGAGGTATTCTTGCTGCTGCTCCTTAACTACTGAAGGAAAAGGAAAATACCACTGCTTTAGTTCAAAGATCTTCCTTTGATTCACACAGACTATTTTCTAATAAAGATTCTGATGTAGGAACTGCTTGTCACTTGCAGCAGCCATGCCCCTGTGTGCCTGTATGCATCTTGAAATCATCACGGGGCACTTGCAGTCCTTGTGCTGCTGAGCAGAAATCTTCCCCGATTAGTCAGTGTGTGCACATCTGGAGTACACGTACACCCGCAGCATGTCTTGGAGAAATACAGCGGAGGTAAATGGTCCTGTTCTGTTTCTTACTTGTTCATGCTGTGACAGTTACTTCTGAGATGGAGTATTGCTGTGAAGGGAAGAAAAAAAAATTTCTTTCTGTAGCTATCTGTTTTTGGTTCGAGTCATTACACACAGGGATGATGAGCATATTTTTAATTATTTCCTAAGGAAACTACACCACAGTTTTCCTCTATCATTGCAAAATCGTGCTTTAAGAAATGACACACTTCTGATTCATAAAGTTATGAATTACATTTCTTTTAAAATAAGTCTATATTTTATGCTGGAGATAGCTGACTCTTGCCTGGGGGTAATTGAAACTGGTGGTGCTTGCGTAAAGAGGTCTTGACTCCTGGGTGGGTGCTTGGCAGACTTGGTTGACCTACTTTAGTTCTGACCTTGATTTGCTCAGAGGTGTTTATGTACTCGTGATCAGCTTTCCTGCATGATTAAGCTAGTCATGTGACAGCTAACTTTTTTTTTTTTTTTAAAGGGACGAAGAGAAAGATTTGTTTCAATTGACTCATGAGCCTTGTTACAGAGGGGTTAGAGAATGAGATTGGATGCAAGGGAAGGGAACCCTGAAGGAAGCAATCCAAAATAGGCTGCGAAGAGACATTGTTATGCAATTCAATGACAAAATATCATTTGATTCTCATTTTCGGGGGAATTTAATCAAGTAGTGGCCTACATGGCATTTTTTCAAGTAGGTTCTTGGAGTACTTTGGCAAGAGGGTAAGGTTCGTAAATGGAAGATTTGGGCTTTGCTTGTATGTATGGGTAATTATTGTGTTGCTTTTCATAGGGGATTTTTTGAGCCATTGAACAACTAGCAGCTTGAGGCTGAAAAGCTACTAAAATATTCCCTTTTTGAGAATTTTAAGAAACCCTTGTAATAGCATATTTATCTGAACTGTTCACTGTTTATTACAGCAGGGCATACTGATTTTTGCTCTGATCATTGTGTTGACGCTTTTTAACTTTAAACCTCATTTCAAGAGACATGTATGATTCGTAATTCCCATAATGCTGAAATGTAGGACTGTGGTTGTTAGAACTGGGATGAGCATTTGGGAAATGGCAGAAAAAGGGCTGACTTTAAAAAGCAGAATTCTCAGTTTCTTTTCATGTAGTTTTGTACTGCTTAAATGGTTAAGACACTTTAAGTAGCTGCTTTGAAACTGTCAAATATAGACAATTGTTTATACAATTTAAAAGAGCAGCGGAGTTGAATGGATACTTCATTTTTTTTTTAAACTGCTTTGAAATTTATGTTTTGAGGTGAAGAACAAAGCAAATTTTTTTTTGCATTACAGCACACTGACGACTTGTGCAGTGTTCTGATTTTGAATCTGAAACACTGGCTGTCGCAGGCATTCTATGGAAGGAAAGAACTGTGTTAAATCTATTTTTTCACTATCCTTCTTAATTCCAGCACATCCCACCCTGCTGTCTGAGGTCTTCCTAAGTGATCAGTGAAATTATATTATGCGGTAAAATGTGAGTTCAACAAGTATGCTTGCATATGGAGGTGGTCAGAAGTTTCTAGTAGGTGTCAATAGTACTTTTATCACTTTATTTGTTCCACTTAGCCACAGGCCATACGAAGTATAGCTGTAACTAACTTCTGCACACAGCTGAGGTCAAGGATAATGTTTTTGCATCTGAATCAAGAGCAGAGAAATGTGCAGTGACTGTGGCTTAACTGGAGGGTTGTAAATTAATCTGCAGTAATCTCATAAACCACAGGAACATAATCAAGTTTGTACTTTGTTGGGCTGCTTGAGTAGCAGAGCTAAAGTAGACAACTAGGAAAGGGCTGATAGAAGGTGAAAGTAAGGTCCGGTCTACAAGTAGCTGTATTAGTGTGCATGAAAGCCTTCTTCTAAAGTCAATTGTGGCTATGGAGTCAATGGCAAGTCACAATTTGATTAACATTTGTGTTGCTTTAGCTTTTGTGCATGACTTTCTGGTGTACCCAACTTGCCTGGACCAGGATGTCCACACACTCATAAACACCTGACTCCTTTTTCATTTTTGAGAAAGGACCACACAGCAGCTGTCCAGTGAGGTGCATGGTGAGCCCTCAAAAGCAGTTTGGAAGGTCTGCTTGTAGAGCAGCAATGATTCTGTGTTCTCACGTTGGTGGTATTAAGGCAATGACTCGCCTGACCTTAGATTTAAGCACCTTGATCCTGACTGTCATTACTGTAATGGGACCAGTGAGTCAAATAAGTTAAACTTACTGAAATAAGTTCTGCATTTGCTATTGTGGCAGAGCTGAAGAAAATTATACTTTTGACTTTGGATTTTGTGGGGTTTCTTTAGCTTCTAACTCTTAGCATGTCTGTATATGGGATTCAGTAGATTTGGTTATAATGTGGCCATGTGGACAGAATACTAGCATTTTAGACTTGAGAACCTCTGAAAGTGTCGTGGGAGCTTGCTGATCTGTGTGCTTGGGAAGTTCTGCTGGCATCACAGATTGGAAAGGCAGACACAATGATCACAGATACGTTAACCAGAAAAGAGCATATCCAGAAGGCTTTAAAAGATCTTGCAAGAGGCAGTCCTGAGATGTTTTTCAAGTCTCACATAGAAGTTTTGCTGAAAAATAAGTTTCACGGAAGGAAGAACATTCATCCGCATGCCATCCACTAGGTATGCAGTGTAGTTAGGAGACACAGTTACAACTTGAGTTTCCAGTATGGGGTGTGAATTTTAAATAAAACTTGAAACATGCAGAACATAATAAGTTTAACCCTCCTTTCCTTTGAAAATGGCAGGTGCTGTTGCAAGGGAAAATAAAACAGTAAGCCCAGCCCAATCTTATTGCTATGGCCACCTTAAAAGTAAGGCAACCAGGAGGTCTTTCTGTGTACTGTAACAGCAATTTGACTCATTCTGCTAGCATGTGACATCAAATATGTTCAAATCTGATCATTGTGAGTGGAGGGGTTTTATGTGATTAGCTGCAAGAACCAAAGAGTAATAAAGAGAGCCCAAAGGGAAGCGATGCTGAGGAGGTTCCTTCTATTGCAGTACTTGGTCTGCATATCCCAACGTTTAACCCTTTTGATGATAGATGAAGCTTCTATATATTATAAGGAAATCAAAATTCAACCATTGTGTAGCTAAGATTATTTTTCTCAATTAAAACATATTTGCTGCTGTCAACGGTGTCTAAAACAATGCTTGCTGCTTTTCTTCCCATTCAGGTTTTTGAAAGTACTTGACTAAACAGACTATGAGGCATGAAAATGTTTTGAGGTGGTCAACTGCTTCAGGCTGAGCATCATCTTCTTCCCTCAGGTGGATCTAGGCTTCCAAGACAGGCTTTCAGGTAAAATCTCTTTTGTTTTACAATTGATGACATTTAATAATGGATAAGCTTTACAGTGTTTCTTCCAACAGTATTAGATTTGCAGTCTAGAGGATTAAAATGTGTATCTCTTAGATGAAAAAAGCTAATTGAATTCTTTTGTACCTTTAACTAGTCATCTTAGACCATCACTGGATTATTAGTGTTTTTTTTTTTTCATTTATGGATTTTGCTTTGATGGAGTTATTCATTTAATTTGTTTATTTTCTATGGAAATCTTTTGAATTCTGTTCCATAAAATCCAAGGGAGGTAGAACTGTCAAACCTTATGAACTTCGAGAATACGATCTTCAAATGAAAGAGAGACATGGTAAAATTAGTGTTCCCACTAAGCAAAAGATGGACAGAACTAAGCCTTTACTTACATTAGGTAGCAGCAGTTGGCCTCCAGTTAAGATAGGAGTAAACCTGGTTTAGTTAAGTCATTTTGACAATTCTGTAAAACAACTTTAATGTGTTTTGAGAATGGTCATGGCTTGTATGTAATATTTAATACACAAGTAGCTGAAAAAAGAGAAATAGCCTATGTCTGTTTTATGACAAAAGCAAATAACGGAATTGTAATTTTTGCAATTCTAAGCTAATTTTTAAGCTTATACTAAATTTGAGATTTGTTCTGTGTATTAAAAATATGTACGTTTCTGATTCTATTATGTGGTGGCATTTGTCTTTTTGATAACGTTAGACAATCCAATGGCAGACCAAAGGATGGACATTTCTTCTACCATTAGTGATTTTATGTCACCGGACCCTGCTGACTTGATCTCCAGTTCCCTTAGCACTTCAGGAGTGGATTGTAACAGGAAAAGGAAGGGAAGCTCTACTGATTATCAGTAAGTTGAATTTCTCTTGATTTAACCCTTCTGAAAAGAGGTTGCAACAGAACAATACAGTGGGGGAGACAATAGAGATATTTATGACATTTTTTAAATAACCTTTTCTTGACAACCTGTTGTAAAGGCTGTAAAGAAGAAAAAAGCTACTATGGACTAAGAGGAAAGTTCATTATTTAGTAATAAAAATATGGCCTTCGCCTTAGTGCAGCTAAAATTGAGGGCTATCAGATGAGGTATGGCTGAAGAAAGAAACCTTTGCCTAATGAGGGGAAAAAAATTAATACTGACGAAGTGGACAACGTGAAGGTTGATGATGTAGATCATTTATATAGCAAATAGAATGTCTCACTGACAGGAAGGATGCTAATAATTAAGAAGCAGAAGCAAAACTAGGAATAGTCCCTTCTCTTCACCTATTTTTTTGCTTCCTGTCAGTGTGCTGCCGGTCTTTGCCTGATGAAGCTATCTTGGTCTCCCAGTTGAATATGAATCTGGGTAGTCTCTGGTTTGCTGCAGTAGATCAGCCTTTTCCTTAATCAACTGATTTAATCTTATGTTGGTCCCTGATTGTAAACTATTATTCCTGGCAAAATAAAAAAATTTTCTCCTGAATCAGTGGTAGAATGTGGTTTCGTTTCAAGAAAGCTGCTTCTCTTATTCTTGCTTAGAAGCATCATCCAAGCCATACCTTCTGTCTTAGGGCAGGTATTTGAAACACAAAGAAATCATACCACCTGTGCTTTAGAATAGTGAAGGTTGTAGTAATGTCTGCCAAATTTCCAACTGTGTAATGTCTTCTGTGGTAGGTACACCAAGACCAACATTCTTACTCTAAGTCACTCTGCAACTTTCATATGTATCATAACTTTACAGATTCTAGCTGCAGGGTAACTTGTGAATGGGTCGTATCCATTATTAACACAGCTATGGAGTCTTTTTTTTTTTTTTTCTTGACACAGATTTTTCATTGTGGGCCTTCTGATACTTGGCAATTCCTTCTACAGGGAGTGGTAGAATTTTTGATCCATGCTGAGGATGACAATTAAGAATTAGATGCCCTGTGCATAGAGTTTCTTTTTAGGAGAATTTATGTGCAAAACTTTAATTGCTGTTTAGAGACCACAAACATACTGCATACATCTCTTCTCTAATATGCATTTAACCTTCCTGAAGAGTACGTGACTCCCTTTTACGTGACTACCACAAAATTCAGTGAACAACCTCAATCTTACCAACTTCCTCTTCTCTAGAAAGGATTTCTCCACCTTTATTCTTCTGGGTAGGAAGCATTGCTCAAGTCCTCTTTTCCAAAAGACAGCTTGCTCTTTTAAGTTATAATTCTGCCCTTTAGGTTGCGTGTACATCTTATTAAATATGTGAAATACTGTTTCCTTGACTTCTAAGTAAAATCAGTTTACAACAGCTGTCATCGTACTGCAGTTCATGTTGTGTTGCAAAGGAAATGGTAGCTAGTAAATATTCCTATTTTTAAGTAGAACCTAAGGTAGAATTCCCTCTTTCTATGTGTATGAATCTATAAATATTGTTCAGAAATCACTGTTCAGCTTTTGCTGCCTGTTAATGATTTATGTTTATTTTTATATAAATGGTGTGTGTCCAGTTTTATGCTTTGCTTACCAGAGAACGATGGGCGTAAGGAAGAACCAGACTGTTCTAGTGTGGTTCTTCATTCACCTCTCAAGTACAAAAAAGCTTGTTGGTCAGCTGTTCTTTCAGCTTTCTAGCAACTTCTTTTCAGTTCTTTCTGCTGCTACTCCTCCAGGGAAATTCCTGCCCAACCTATTGCTGTCATTTCAGCAAAGGTTAGCTGTTTTCCACTACAGAGTGTTCTAGTCACTTGCTGGAATCCAAGACTTCATGCACAGGTCTATAAACAATTTCTTTTCTTGGCAGTAGTGTTAAATTTTGAAATAATATTTTATAAGAAATTAAATTATCCTGACGCTTTTGTAAATTACCCTCTACCTGGTGGAAATACCTCTTTTACATTTTATTTTCTGTGTTTCTCCAAGACTAAAAAGGATTTCGTCACAAGCATCCTGTAGCTAAAAGTGGCATCATGAGTGGATAACTGATGCCTTGTTTCTAAGTCCTGTTCTAGACCCACATGCTATTTCTTTGTGAGCATCAGAAGTGCTCAGAGCCATTGACGAAGTCAGCAACTCAAATGTTGAGAGATGAATAAAACCTTAAGCATTATTCCAGCTTTTTAAAAAACTAATCACAAAGATGACTAATTAAGAGGTGCAGTGAATAATACATGAAAAAATACCATGTTCATTTTTAAGAATGCTGATGTCCAATATTGAATGGGAATAAGTACTGTATCAATGGCTAATATGAGAAGATATTTCATAAGGCTTTTATAAAATGTAGTCTCTCAATGTGTTAAAGCTCAGTGGTATTTCAGAAGACTCTGCAGTCTTAAAGTGATGCCAGCAGTTAACTTGCATGTAGAAATTCCTCGTTTTCCTTTTGATACAATAAAGTTTGTATAAAGTTCAGAATTTGGACTTCAGTACTGACTAAAACAAAATGTTCATCTGTTTTGTTGGGCAGAATTAAAACCTGAGAAACTTGGGAAACATATTGGTATTTTTTTTATTCCTGACCTTGGAGTCCTCTGAAACTCCATTTATCTAACTGCAAGGACAACGTGCATAAAGCACAAATCTTTTGTTTCCGGTTATGAAACAGTATCTCAATTATTTGCATAATAGACATAATTTAAGTTAGTTGTTTTACTAATTTTTCACATTAAGCACAATGGACTATGTTAGCTTTTCTTAAAAAGCAGAATTATTCTCTGAGAAAATAGATTAATTTGAACGAACTTGTCTCCTTAAAATACAGTCACTACTACTGTCCTTGTTTTCATTGTGCTTTTTCATTTCAAATAGAATATAAATTAGCTTGAGCGTTTCAATAGAAAATGAAAGACATTATTTCCTATATATGGTGTATTTAATTTCTCTTTCTTTTCAGACTTGATGGCTTTCCTTTTGAGTAAGTATAAATATTTCAATAATTGGTTTCACTTGAAAAAGATGCTTGATGCTTCTCCTCGCCTTCCCTCCCCTTTACTGAAGATTTTCAGGTAAAAATTAAACCAGACTAAGGCAGGCCTAAGAGTGCCCATTTAAGCACAGTTGTACGGATTTATCTGTATCAAAACATTCTCTTCCTAATTCTTTTGTCTAACAGTCCTGTAGACTTAAGCATTCTCCGTTTTATTTCCAGATACTGCTGTGAAGACTTACACTTTCCTCTCCTACTTATTTCTGTACATAGTTACAATACTAAAATGTAACAAGGAGGATCCTTTTTCTTTTCCTTAGATTTTTTTTTTCTGATGTTGAGACAAAAGTCAGTCACGTACACTGCAAGTTGTACTCATTTAAAATACATCTGCTTAGTTTTATACAGTCTCCCATCCACTCTGTGCATTTGGCCATTTCCAATGTTACAGTGCATTATGTTGGTCTAGATTATTACCATATCCTATCTCAAAATCAACTACTGTAAGGCACACTGAGGTGTAGAATGCGCAGTCACAAACTAATTCAGGGCAATTTGTGAATTCTATGGTAGGTGCTTTGATAACTGCCAATGTTTGAACTTTTAACTGTACTAAATGCAAGTTAGCCCTACTTCTGATGAAGGCATAAAAAATATCTGCTTTGATACGTCCTTTGGGTTTTTTTTCCCTCTAGTTAACTGAAAAATATTTTTGTAGCAGATGATGACTTGAACTACAGTGTATTTTACTGTCAAACATATCAAACCGTGCCGTTTTGTTTGCTTCAAAGGAAATGCAACTGATTTTTAGAAAATGTTTTAATATCATGGAAAATGCAGAACTTCTTTAGTTCTTCCAGTTTCTTACTTTTAAATTCTTCTTCTTGTTTTCAAGATTTAAAGGTGACAGGAACACTTTATTCTAATTTTATGGTAGTTTGATAACAGCCTTATTAATCCTGCTTAATTTGTGATATATTGCTTTATTCTGTTTCTGCAGGGAAGGTATGGATACAGATAAAGATGACCCACATGGCAGGTACTATTAGATATAGTCACTAAAATGTTAGTTCCACAGTACTGACGTATGATCTCTTTTCAGTGTCAGTTTGGTCAAGTGTTTCAAACTGTTTCTATTTTGGGACAAAGGTGTAAGATTCTTGAACAAATTGAAATGGACAAAAAAAATCCAATCCAGTGCTTTGAGCCTTACTACAGTATAATAGATAATGGTATTTTCTGATAAAAGATTAAATATTTAAATTTTAAAAATTATTTTAATGAAGATCAGTAGATACATAAGATGCATTAAAAATTGTTTTCAGTACTGTAATTCTATGATATCATTTCTTAACAGATTGGAGTATACAGACCAACAAGGCAGAATAAAAAATGCAAGGTAATACTCTCAACAAGTATGCTGAAAAGAATTGATATCTTGCCTTTTGCCATATATGAAATACGTGGCTGTGTTTTACCTTGAAAGTTGTTTTTTCTAGCTTTGACCTTTTCTTGTTTCTCTTTATCTTTACCTTACCAATTTTTTCATGTATAAACTGCATGTTATAGTTTTGTGAAAATGCTGATTTGGTAGGTAACTTCTGTTTTAGTCACTTCTTGTTAATGTTAACATGGAAATTGAAGCCTGCACATGTTTCTTATAATCTTACATTTCTAATCTTGTTTCTTTCAAACTCAATAGTGGGTTGTGAAAGTGTTAATAGTGACTGTAATATGTGAAAACACAAAAACGAAAATGAAATCATTTAGTGTTTATCATCAGTTTTCCTGGGTAGGAAGATTTTAGTTCAGAGGTATCTCAAATACTTGGAAATGGAAAACTATAGGATGATTAGAAGCTTTATATTGCCACAGCAAAAGGTAGTTTAAAATACTAGTACATTCATACAGTATGCTGATTACACATACTTAATTGAATGGTATATACACATTGGTATATACACTTTATATATTTCTTTATCTGTAACCTCTATGATTTCCTGATATGTTTCAGTGCTAGGAACAGCAACAACAAAAGTGTTGTTCAGCAGGAGAAATCTCCAGACAATTTTGTGCTGTTTCATGGATTGCTCAGAACTGAGGATTCAGTGTACTATATGGCCAACAATATCTATAGTTGGTAAACTAGAGCCAAGTGCTGCAGCCTTGCCTATTGCTTGTAAATGTCACCGTCCCAAGTAATGATCATATAATGTCTGAAAAAGTCTGTATGTACTTTTTTTTTTAGGGTGATTAAATTATCGGGGGAGATTATTTTGGGTTGTTGTTACACAGGATTTGGGGATTATTATTATTTTTTTTTTAATATGGTTTAATGTTTTTCTGTTTTCCTCACCACCTCACTTGTTTAGGGAGGCTCATAGTCAAATTGAAAAAAGACGTAGAGATAAAATGAACAGTTTTATAGATGAACTGGCATCTTTGGTACCAACGTGCAACGCGATGTCTCGAAAGCTAGATAAGCTCACTGTATTGAGAATGGCTGTCCAGCATATGAAGACATTACGTGGTAAGTTGATTGAGGGCAATGTGTGTGGGGGAGGGGTGAGAAGGACTGGAGGAGAACACAATGGGGTTTCTCCAAAGTCATGCTTTTACTACCCTTTCCTTGCCCCTTTGTCAAAGAGAAGTAAGTTAACACCTCTTGGGAGGACTTCTCCCCTTTACTTAGCATGTGATGTTGCACATTCATTTATAGCTTACTGTAATCTGCCGTAGGTCCATAGGTTGCATTTTTTTTTCATGAGCTATGAGCACCAAAGCAGCTTAAAATACTAGTCTTGTCTGGTGCAGTTATATTTGGGGAACTGAAAGGACTAGTGCCTGTCAAATTCACCAGAGCTACTTTGAAAATTGCCATGCTCTCAAGTATGAGGAGAGCAATGTGCAGTCTTCTAGCAAAGCAGAGTTTAAATTCTGGAGTTTTATTTAAAAAAAAAAAAAAAAAAAGACATTTGAAAGATCTCCTTAGTCTTCTGCTGTAGCTGTTGTTTAGCTTTTTTCCTGCGTGAATGAAACTGATGTAAGAATGCTGTTCTTTCCCTGGAGCTACATATTCTGCTGGAGCCCTGAGCTTGCATCACCTCTGCGCTGTGCTGGTTTGAGATGAAATTCTCTTTAGAACTCTTCACCTAACGCTCTCATTTGATAGTGTTGCAGGCCCTTCATCAGATGCAGCCATGAACATTTTTGCCTTTTCTCTTACCTATTTTTGTAGAGCTGCTTACAAAATGAAAATATAATAAGGATACCTTTCATTTTTATGTTCAGTTTCCCCTTCCTTAGAAACTCCTTTGACTTTACAGTTAGCTGTCATCTTTAGTACTTTATTTTCCTATGTAAGCTGTAAGAATACAAAAACATCACATCCTAGAACAAAGAAAGGAGTTTGTGGGGGCTACCAGAGTTGGAGAAGGAAGTCATGAGAAAGCAAATGCTGCCAATTGTACTTTCTATCTGGAGCTGTGGCTGGTTTGTTTTAACATCAAGATACCATGTAAGGGATGCGGCCTCCCTTTCCCCTCTCCCTTGCAGCTGAGCAACTGCAGGATGGCTTGGTTCATGGTCTGATACCCTGATCCAGCAGGGAAATTTGTAGGTGAGAAAAGAATAATTTTCCATTAGCTAACCCCATGGACTATTATGAAGAAAGGTTGAGGGAACTGGGCTTGTTTAGCTTGGAGAAGAGAAGGCTCCGGGGAGACCTCATTGTGGCCTTCCAGTACTTGAAGGGAGCGTCTAAACAGGAGGGGGAACGGCTGTTTACATGTGTTGGTAGTGATAGGACAAGGGGGGATGGTTTTAAACTAAGGCAGGGGAGATTTAGGTTAGAAATTAGGAGAAAGATTTTCACTCAGAGGGTGGTGAGGCACTGGAACAGGTTGCCCAGAGAGGTTGTGGATGCCCCATCCCTGGAGGCATTCAAGGCCAGGCTGGATGCGGCTCTGGGCAGCCTGCTCTAGTGGTTGGCAACCCTGCCCAGAGCAGAGGGGTTGAAACTAGATGATCTTTAAGGTCCTTTTCAACCCAGGCCATTCTATGATTCTATGATTATCACTGGTATATGGGGCATGGGAGCAAAGGGCTTAAGTTGTAGTCCACCGCTGAATCTTTTGTAGCACTGATCTGATCTGTGCTCTTAGGCAGGCCATGTGCAGGACTTGTTTGGATAGAGAGGTTAAATTTTAGGTGTGCATAATATTCCTATGGGATTTAAGATGTTTGTGTTCATAGCTTTAGCTTTCTGTGAAAGAATGAAGAATCCTTTGAGAACACAGTTTTAGTCTTTTTACTGAGCTTCTGTTACATGTACCTGAAGGGGAATATGTGGGATTCGAAGAGTTGGGGTTGTTGCAAAGTTCTGTGCATCCTAAAACTCCAAGTAAGAATCAGTTGTTGGATACAATCTGTGATGATAGGGAAAGCTTAAGCCTTCAAGAAGTACACCCTTGAGAAAGAATAGTGATGCTGGTAATTTACAGAAATGGTCACTATTCTAGTTTCTAGGACACAAGACATCTTCCAGTCATATTTATCCTAGAAGTTTTTTAAGGTGCAGATTCTTCTGCCACTGTCATTCAGTTATGTTGGTACTTTATAGCAGTTCAGTGGTTACTAATTTGACTCTCTTGCCTTTACGAAGGGAATAAGATAAAAAGAATCACTCTTTAGTAAGTAGATGCCTCATTGGTTGCTCATTTTTGGCTTTTTCTTGCATTGTTAGGTAAGGTCAGTGGAATGTTTTTTGTCTTTGGCATGGCATGGCACGGCATGAGAGTACTGATTTGCAAGATCCTACCTGACAATCTGTTTACATCACCTTGTCATGTTTTACTAGGATCTAGGGAGAAGAAACAGTTTGAAGATTTTTATTTTCTCTCTTACTTTTAGTTCCTAATTCTGAGAATAGACCATAAATCAAGCACAGCATTTGAGTAAAAAAAAAAAATGTCAAAAAAAACTTCCATCTCAGAAGGCATTTAGTTTGTGTTGCTACATAATGCAATATTGGGTTTTTAGCTAAAATGCTTTATTCTTTTCCGAGTTAGTACCAACAGAATTCATCACAATAGTAAAATGAAACCAAAAAGCAACTTTCATTTTAAAGAACAGGTGAAATGAATAACAGTCTAAGAAAGAGCCAAATTAAAATTATTCATTTAAGTGTGTATTTTTTTCTTTGTGTCACAAATTAAGTTTGTGATATGGGGATTGTTTTCTTTAGGTGCTACGAACCCATATACAGAAGCCAACTATAAGCCTGCTTTTCTGTCAGATGACGAATTAAAACATCTTATTCTCCGGGTATGTTTCAGCTTTTAATTATATTAATGTCTGTGAATGTAATTCTCCCAAAGCAAAACACCAGTATTTTTCTGCCTTGTATCTCAGCTTAAGAATGTTTTGATTATAGAAATTAATGTATCAGTCTGTAAGACTATTGCATAAAGTCTCTGGGTTTTAAAGATAACCAACATCTCTAAAATTAAGCGGAAGGATTTTGAGGGGAGATCTGAGGAAACTGCTATTTTGATGGTAACCATCTGAATCTTCAGTTATTTCATGAAATGAACCAAAACAATTTTCTTACAGACTTTCTGCAATGGACCACCTTGATGCGATTATTACCATACAATGATACAACAAGAACCTTGTTTAGAGGTCACTGATGTAATGTGACTTAGTGTGTTTGGCTGCTTCCTGTGTATGTTTATAGCGTGGAGAGTGTATATGGCTTGTGTCAATAATTAAGCACTTCTAGTAGCTTGTGTAATTTGTGAAGAACTGCAGTGGCCAATTGCAGCATATTCAGAACTGAATTTCTGCAGCATTGTGACTTTAGAGCTATAAAGTTAGGGACTAATCCTGCATGCTTTTATGTGGTTGAAAAATAGTACTTTCAAAACAGGAACAACTTGCCTACAGACAGATAGATAAATACACAGGTTACATTTGGTTTCTGAAATAGGAACTATGGAATAAGTGCAGTTAAAATAATAATTTAAAAACAGGCATTATTAAACATCATTGTAATATTACTGGACAAAATATGGATGCTTTCTTCCTACATAAGTGATTGTAAATTCTGCCCAGAATGATGCCAGAAATGTTCGCAGATGCATAAAAAAAACTTTATTGTACTTTCATATCGTGTCTGTTGACTCAGTTATCTCTAAATGTTAAAAGAGTTCTCCTAGTGTAGAAATCCTGCTGTATACAAAGTGTTTTTAAAGGTTATGATGATGCAATGAAGATGTATATCTTAGAAATTTACTTTTTTTCATTTCATAATTAGGCAGCAGATGGATTTCTTTTTGTTGTGGGCTGTGACAGAGGGAAGATATTGTTCGTTTCAGAATCTGTCTTCAAGATTCTCAACTACAGTCAGGTATTCTTTTCCATTTTAAGTAATGTTAGGCCTTAAAAGATTTGAAAGCTATTTTATTATTATACATTTATATGGGAGGGGTATTTGTGTGAATAGTCTGCTTTGAAAGCTGAGATTTGCTGCAAAGAAAGCTTTTCTCTGTCATGCTGCTAAAGAAGACTGCTGCTGGCTTCCATTCAAAGGAAGGAGGTAAAAAGGTACTAACTTTATTTCACTGTTTGTGACACATTCTGATTAGGGTTTTAACATCAGACTTGTAAAGTGTTAACTAATTTGACTTGTAAATAACTATAGAAAAATCAGTTTGAGGTTTCTCCAGTAACTTTACATGATTTTTTCAACTTAGTTATTCTTCTCTTTCTGCTAGCAAAATTACTTAAGGAAACTGGGAATCAGTTATACCAAAGCCAGGTTTTTAAATATATCCTTAAAATGAAGTGTAACTTGCAATGTATATTGACAGAAATAATGAAGATCATTATTTATACATCTGCCCTCCTTTCCAACTTTAAACATTGTATTAGCTTCAAAAGTTTTCATCAGCCAGCCTTTGGCTAGATATGTACCAAATACCTACTAATCAGGTAAATATTGAAAAAGAATATTTGCAGCTATGATTTCTACTTAAAACATGTAGCATACAAAATGAAACTGAAGAGAAACAAGAATATCTATTGGTTGATTGAGCGTACTGATTCTGTAAACCTCTTACTGAAAATACATAACTGTAACCTCAAATCCTGATATCTTTCAGTTAATCTTGGATCTGAGATTTTTGATGTTCATTGGTTAGACTTATATGTAGAAGGATTCTTTGTAATTGATACTAAAATTGGGAATATACACTGTACAATTATTTTAATTTTTGATCAAATATTCAATCCCTGCAGAATGATTTGATTGGTCAAAGTTTATTTGATTACCTTCATCCTAAAGACATTGCCAAAGTGAAGGAGCAGCTCTCCTCTTCTGACACTGCACCACGAGAAAGGCTTATAGATGCAAAAAGTGAGTATTCTTTTTGAAAAATACTTTTGAATATTTGGCTAACATGGAAAGTGTGTTGGGGGGTGCTATTTGGTTTGTGTGTCATGCCAAGGAAGAGACAGAAGAAAAAGTATGAAATAGATACCTGAATGTAGAAGCTTGTAGTTTTTGCATGCCCTGCAGTATAGATACATTAGTTTAACTGGCTTCACATGAGGTATTGTTTTGTTTCCAGGCATCAAAGGTTTAATTTTTCCCACTGACACATGAAGTGTTTGTTCTAATCCTTCAATCAGTGGTCAGGATACACACGGTATTATTTTGGTTATACATAACTGTCAGTCATGACAGAGGACTTTGTTTTCTTTTGTTTTGCCACTTCCAGCAATGACCTAGCCTTTTTCTTACAAGGTTTTTAATCCAGTCTTTAGAATCATTTCCTACTGTGCATCTTAGTTCTAGACCATTATGGTGTTTTGAAGTAGTTCTGTATCTGTGCTGTTTTGAGATGAGTGGGAGTTTAATTCACTCTCATAACAGGAGTCTGTGTTGCTTAAGTAGAAGGTGGTATCTTACAACTGCAAATTTCCAGGTTAAGTCTCATGCTTGTCAAGATCAGAAATTGGTAGGACTCTGTTGCAAAGAAGCCACCAGAACAACTTTGGAAACTGGAGCCAAGAAAGGTCATTCCAGGGCAGTGAGCGTAGAGGCTTCATCTGGCTCATCTGAAGTTTTTCTAGCTTATGGTTTTGTCTAGTCATGAAACATGCTCATCCGGTTCTATCCCCTTTTCTGCGTGCCTCTGACAAAGTTAGGGCAAAAATAAATACCACAAATTACAGTCTTCTCATCTGCTCTGATAGACCAACTGATAAGTTTTCAGGAACAAATATTCTTAAGAGTACTAGTATTTTTTTTATTTTTTAAGTTGGCATAAGTGACTTGGGCATAACTTGTACTTTATCCACTGAATGGCAATTTAGAGTGTGAAGGGTATGGTGAAGGGCAGTCTGCAGCACCTCCTTGAGGTGACCTCCTGCAAATAACAGAGGCACTCAGCATTAAAACATTGGCTTCACCGTTTTCCTCCTTACGTTAAAAGTTTACAGGGTCCTAGAAGGTTTTGTACATTTATAGCTGCTCATTTATATATATCCCCATGCAGAAGTGGCTGAAGTAGTTAGCAAGCTGTGAAAAAAGTTGCTGTGTGATTTAAATTCTCCACCAGATCCTGGAGAACTCTCCCCTGGAGCTCTAGCTGCATCAGTGGCCTTGCTGATATCCCATACTTCTGATGCATGCCAAGCATCTTCCTACCACTCTGGTTGTACCAGCACTCTGTTGATGGCTTCCAGATTTGACATGCATTTTTGTACCATGTTTCTGCAGTTCTTTTCCACAGAAAAGAATGTGAGAATCTCCTGCAAATATACGATAAAGGTCAGGGCTTATCGTTAGGGCATATTCATATGAACTTCTTTCTTTGAGGACAGAAAGATTTTTTATACATAATTGGAGGTCTTGGGGATTTGCAGTCCCTGTGTGTGTCACTGCTACCTTTTCCCCCTTCCATCATAGAAGGGTTTGGGTTGGAAGGAACCTTAAAGGCCATCCAGTCTCAACCCCCTGCCATGGGCAGGGACACCTCCCACCAGACCAGGTTATTCAAAGCCCCATCCAACCTGGCCTTGAACGCTTCCAGGGATGGGGCATCTACAGCTCCTTTGGGCAGCCTGTTCCAGTGCCTCACCGCCCTCTGAGTGAAGAATTTCTTCTTAACATCTAATCTAAATCTCCCTTCTTTTACTTTAAAACCATTCCCCCTTGTCCTATCACTACATGACTTTGTAAAAAGTCTCTCTCCAGCTTTCTTGTAGGCCCTCTTTGAGTACTGGTAGGCCTCTATAAAGTGTCCCCGGAGCCTTTTCTTCTTCAGGCTAAACAATTCCATGTCTCTCGGACTGTTTTCATAGGGGAGGTGCTCCAGCCCTCTGATGATCCTTGTGGCCCTCCTCTGGATTCACTCCAACAGCTCCATGTCCGTCTTGTGTCAGAGCCTCCAGAGCTGAACACAGCACTCCAAGTGGGGTCTCCCAAGAGCAGAGCAGAGGGGGGAGAATCACCTCCATAGACCTGCTGGCTATGCTTCATTGTCAGAACAATGTAAAAATATGATGTCTAGAGACACTGCAGTTGAGAGGGTCCTGGAATGTCACTTGGTCTGTTCTGCTCTGTACATGCATATAGGCTCTTTGGGTGTGTTTTGTGATTTTAAAAATAAAGTCTTCCGGTCTGAAGGGTCACAGGTTTATCTAGCTACTATATGTATGAAGTACTGCTCTAGTTATGGGTAAATAATCTCTCTCTAATTTTAATCTGTTCATTAATGTTCAAAGAAATCATGTTTATTGCAAAACTCGTGTGGACTTTTACAATCTATTTCTAATCTTCACATTTAGAAGCCTGTGTTCTCAAGCTTGCGTCAATGCTCTCATGGTAGAAAATGTAATCAGAAATTCTATGTGGTCAGTTGAGCCAGTTAGTATCCTGTGCATGTTCATATAAATGAAAATCTCCAAAATAGCACTTCAGCTTCTGAATGAGGGTATAATGGTTGGGACTTTGCGCAAGTCCTTGCAAAGTTAAAACATCATGCAGTTTAGCTGTATGATGTAATCATTTGTTCAGTTAACTTTTTACCCACCAAAGAAGGCTTCCTCACTTCCTCTGTTTGCTACAGCTGGACTCCCAGTTAAAACCGATATAACACCTGGGCCATCAAGACTATGTTCTGGAGCAAGACGGTCCTTCTTTTGTAGGATGAAGTGCAATAGACCTTCAGTGAAAGTAGAAGACAAGGATTTTCCTTCAACCTGTTCAAAGAAGAAAGGTAACAATTATGAATTTTATTATCAAGTATAGTGGCAGTCAGGCTTTTTTGTATATAACTGCTCACTTGCGGTAGTTAAGGTTTTTATATTTATTGAGCAGCGTCAATGTTTCTTCATAAGATGTTATGTGAACTAAGTATTGGTCTGTTACTTTTCTCTCTTCATACTGTTTCCATTTTTTCCTGTTTAACACATTGGATTAGCATATAGAGCCAAATTCTCCCCTCTGCTCTCTTGGAATTGTTGCTGGCAGTTTGTGCTGATGGTTGTGGTGTGGTTATTGCATCTTCAGAAGCCAATCATACCACATTCACGATTAACCTTCTAGCCCATGTCTCCAGTAAAGAGAAGCTGTTACCCATACTGTTTTTCTGCTCCATATTTGACAAGTAATATCTGGATGGATATCCAGCTTATAAAACGAGTTTATTATGAGTTCATTTCTGGGTTTAGTGCATTCTGAGTACCAGAAACATAGTATTTCTACACCATAAGTATTCGGTCATAATGTTATCTAAGGTTTGGATGTTTTTTCCTCTGCAGTGTATTCTTCCAGATATATTGGAGTATATATTTTGTCCATGTTTGAAAGTTTCTTCTTTTGAGTACTTCGGAGAATGCATTTTGTATTAGTTAAACTTGTATCATACTTCACTGCTCATCCCTGAGTAAATCACTTTATGCAGTTAGGCACAAGGATTTCTTCTGTGAAAGTCTCCTTTCTTGCAGTTATAAGGCCTGCTCAGTGCTGAGGAATATCAGTTCTTTCAGATACTGGCTGTATTACTTGTCATTGTGAATCTTAGTCTTCACCTCCATGCACAACTTATCCTCTGTACACCCAAACAGTGCATTTTCTGCCAGCCAGTTTTTTTTTTGTAGGAGATTCATGTTAAGTTGACAAAGGTGTCGTATTTATTAATATAATCATTTCTTCAAACAATCCTTTATTAACATTATATTAGCATCCTTTGCTGAAATAAGATGTGATGCAATTTCTACTTAAAGATGATCAAAAGAGAGATGTTGGTCTGAACGATGTGATGTTTCAGTATAAACAATGATTTTGTAGAGATAACTTGTACATGGATTTATCTCAAATGAGCTGCATTGAAACAGGAGTGCTGAAAAAGCCCTTAGTGAGCGGTATCACAAATATCCTGGGCAAGAGAGGAAGTGTATTTTAGCAGAACTGAGAGATGAGTTCTCCAAAAACAGTATCTATGGCCTAACTGTTTTGTTTTTTTTTCTTCTTACAGTGGACCGCAAAAGCTTTTGCACTATCCATAGTACAGGTTATTTAAAAAGCTGGCCACCAACAAAAATGGGACTAGATGAAGATAATGAACCAGATAATGAGGGTTGTAATTTAAGCTGTCTTGTTGCAATTGGACGGCTGCATCCTCATGTAGTACCACAGCCGGTCAACGGTGAGATCAGGGTGAAACCTACAGAATATGTTTCTCGACATGCGATAGATGGAAAGTTTGTTTTTGTAGATCAGAGGTAAGAATACTTGGAATAACTTCCACAAAACATCATTCTAATACTGATTTGCTGATAGTGTGATATTTAGAGAAGTGTAAGTATTATTGAAAAAAAAGTTCTTTTCAGCTTTTTACTAAATCCCAACTGCAAATTATTTTGGCTTTTGAGACCCAGCTCAAAGCTACTACTGTGTATTTATTAGGTTCTACTGATTAAATAACAAAAGCTCCAAAACTATGGTTTACTAGGCAGAATAATCCAAGTATCATTTCTGCCTGTTCATTAGGGATATGTGTATATATGTAATCTTCAGAAGAATATGCTGTCCTATTTTTTAACTGGACTTTGTAATTACAGCATTTTGTTGTTTGCAATCTTTTGCAAATGCTACATGGGTAAGTTATTGCACAGGCTGCATTAGGCTTTGATAGTATATACATTTATCTACTTGGACATACTCCGCTGAATTAATACTTATGTATATGTTCTTATGTATTTTTAAGAAAGAAAGCTTTCCATAAGCTTTACTTTTGGAAAAGGTTTGAAAACTCAGACCAGTGTGGTATCTTCTTTTAAACATCAATTTTATTATCTATTTATTTATTAAGGCTAATTTTTATCTTTGAAAAAGAAATTGCTTGAATTTTCTTACCTAGTAAAGAGACGTGACCTGAACCTTCCTTCAAAATAACTGGCATTCCCAAGGGAAAAGGGGTGGTTGAAGGATGGTAATGGGGAGGGGTCGGGTTGTTTGGGGGGAGTGTTTTTGTTTCACTTCCTTGCCAAGATGGGTTGAGACTGCCCAGCTGAGACTGTTTCACTGAGTCTGTGGCTTAGGCCCAATTACTTACAATGTAAAAAAGCCCAGGCTCCGAACTCTGCCAGAATCTGCCTGGTGGAATTTGTTTCTGGGGTGTGTGTGGTGTCTGCTGATTTTTAGTGGACTTTGAGAGGAAATAGAGCTGATTGTCTTGAGAAAAAGTACAGTAAGTAGAATCTTTGTTAATGGTGTCTGGCTGGTTGGGGTGGCTGTTTTTTTTTCTCTTTTTTGTTTTTAATTTGGTAGCAAGCTTTTTGAAATACCAGCTCTTCTGCAGCAGTACTTATAGCTGGTGGTCACTGTGGGAGCTTTGAAAGTACTCATTGCCATTCTGTTGCTCAGAAAGTGTGTCAAGCTGTCATGCCAAGGTATGGTAGTTTATGAACTCTGTTTTTGAAAGATCAAACATATTCTCCTAATGGATATTGAAGTCTTTCCAAAATAATGACTCAGAAAATGTTGACAACTTGGATTCAGACATGTATACTCTATTTAATTGTTTTCCATCTGAATGCTAAATCTGAATCCTTTTTGTTGCAGTTTAAACCCATTATAACTAGGTGAACAGATTATATCTGTTTTTTTTTTTTGTTCTAATGTTCCTTTGAGAGGGGAGGCACAAGTGTAATGAAATGTCTTTCTTGTGAGGGTAGGAAGGGAGTTTAAGTTCAGTCTTTCCTCAGGTGGTAGTTTCTGGACATTCTTGTTGCTGGCCTCTGGAGCGCCTGTTTCAACTGCATCTTTCTCGAAGTCAGGTTCTGAAATTACTAGGGCTCAGTAGTTTCTTGAGATGTTCTCCATCCATGCCAACAGCTCCTGGAATGCTACCAGAAAGTCAGATCAAGAGTCCATGACTTTCCTGTACTGCAGGTGTGTTTAGCTGTACAACTTTCTGATGAGGAAGAAAATAAGTTGGCTTTCTGTCTGCTTTTGATGAAAGAAAAAATAGTTGTATTTGCTTCATGCTCCTGTTTGATTTAAACCAGATGCATAGTAGGTCTATTACTGCTTCTTTAGGAAAATTCTATTTGTTTACCTTTTCGTATGGGCCTGGTTGATGGTTTGTTGTTTGCTTTTTTGTTGTTTGTTTTTTGTCCAACTCTTAAGGGTTGTAACTAGGGGAGAAAATGCTTCTGAAACACCTAAAATAACTTACAGCATTACTGTACCTTTCCCATCTTCAGAATGTGTTTCAGTAAGGTATCATTAATACTTCAACTTGAAAATTATATACATATATATTTTTTCCTCTTCTTTTTCTTTCTTTACCTTCCTTCCCTCCCCCACCTCCTTTCCCTTCTTGTTCCCAAGGGCAACAGCCATTCTGGCTTACTTACCCCAGGAACTTCTAGGTACTTCGTGTTATGAATATTTTCATCAAGACGATATAGGACATCTTGCAGAATGTCATAGACAAGGTACGATTATGAATAATTCAGTAAAGAAATTTTGTAAAAATAATGTGAATAGTTTTGATTTAAGAGAATTATGCAAACTGTAAAAGATTTGGGTATCTTTGTAAATGCTTTAGTTGAGAACATTGTTCTGTATGTGCCAAATGTCTTAGACTTCCACGGATTTATTTGTGAATATTTGAGGCTCACATTGGGCAAGGGGGTTGACTACAGAAATAACATTTTTCTCCAGGGATGAGAGGGAGGAATTAACTGAATTGAGTTTTCTGTGACATTGCTCATATAATCATGCTGCCTCTTCCACACAGTTACTCACTTTCTGTCTGGTTTTAGTTTTGCAGACAAGAGAAAAAATTACAACTAACTGCTATAAGTTTAAAGTAAAAGATGGGTCTTTTATTACATTGAGGAGTCGCTGGTTCAGTTTCATGAACCCTTGGACCAAAGAAGTAGAATACATCGTCTCAACAAATACAGTTGTTTCGTAAGTATTTATCACTAAATAGATTTATGTAACTACTGATTGTTTTGCACTGTTTTCAGGGGAGATTTCACATATATATACGTGCACATGTTCTGTATGACAATAGGTGTCTTCTCCAAGTAACACCCAGAGCTGCATATGTGAGGGGAGGGAAATTAGTTTAATAATTGCAAGATAGGCTAAATAGTGCTTATTAAAGCTGGAAGAAGTAAAAGTATTTTCTTTCACTGGGAAAACCAGGGGTGCCCATCTTTTAGGGACTTAAGGGAGATGCATTTCTTTGCTTCGGTAGGAATTCCCCTCCACTTTTTTTCCCCCCTTGAGGGTTTTGTACAGCTGCAGCGCCTTCACAATGGAATTAACTTTCAGAGAAATTTGTCTTAAGATGCTGTTTGGGTTCTGCATTGCATACTTTTAAGTTGTAACATAGTGTTTTATTTCTGTTGTTTATCTAGCCTTGGTGCCAGTCACAGTGCTTCTTTCACAGAGGTGACAGTGACTCACAAGCTACTTAAACCCTGAAGCATTCCATTTTGACACACTGGCAGAGTGACTGGTCCACAGGGCTTTTTAGCACTGATTCTTCTAATTTTTGAAATCCACAGCACCAGCGTACTTGATAGTGGAGATGCAGCCTTTCCACAGCTTGCAGCTTCTCCACATAGCATGGACAGTGTGCTTCAGGCTGGAGAAGGTAATTGCCAATCATTTCCTTGCAGTCCAGTAGTCATGCCTAGTTAGCAGCACAGACTTGTTGAAGTCTTGCACTTAGAATTTTACTAATAGCTTAAAGAATAATATGGCTTAGGGAAAAGAAGTGCTAATGCAGTTCTTGTCCTGTTGAACATAAATACCAACTTTGTCTATAGCTGATCAAAGAGAAGTGGATGAGCCAGATACAAGAAACAAGTCTAGGGCTGAAGGAGCGATTTAAAGGACAAATGTTTGCCTTCCAGTTCTGTGGTCAGTGCACACGACTACTCTGTAGCTGTGGATCATGAACATAGTTTAGCTGTTCAGCTTATAACCTCCCACCTCCCCTTTGTTTGACTTTTTGTCAAGACATGAAGACTGACATCTAGTAATTGTCATGGGATTGCTACCATTGCTGAAGATCACTAAAATATCTTTTATAACAGGTGGTGTGTGACATAATGTGGAATGGAGCTTGATTTAATAACCAGGTGTTACTGGAGCAGGATTGAATTGAGGAAGAGTAGGAGGATGCAATTACAGCCCATGAATGAAGGACTGGGGAGGAAAGATGATGATAGTACTTATACTTTCCAGAGCTGGGAGCCATTGCTTTTAGAGACTTTGCTTACTAGATACTACTTTTATCAGCTATGCACTTACAGCCATAGAACAAGGATATTGTGCTTGTCTGGAATTACTTCATAAGTTGTATACAAATGCTTAGCAAAACAGTGCAAAACTTCAGCAGACTTGGGTTTTTCAGTTATCTCCCTTCTGAAAAATGAGGTTTAGTAAGTGAACTATGGAGGAGGAAGGATAGCAAAGCACAGAGCAGTTAGCAGTGTGGTAGGAAGTGAGGCTGCTATGTTGGTATGAGGGCTAGTAATCAAATTGGGAGTTATGGCAGTAATATAGTGTCCAGGCCTTTTGAGGATGGAAAAAATATTAAATAAACTGTTCTAAACTTAATTCTTGCCACAATATTGCCTTTGAGATGAAACCAGACATACAGTATTGTTATACTGACAGTTCTTGTCCCCAGAAAAATAAAGTTGAGTAAAGCTTAATTTCAAGTGGTTCTGGTTCTGCTAAGGATTTGATGAGCTTTTAGGTGAACTTTCTGGCCTCCTGATGGGTCAGAGCTTTAAAAAGACACTGAAGGTTGCTATTGTTAAGTATAAATTTCTAAAAGGTGACAATTATCTGTTATGCATAAACAATACTACATGGCTTTCTTCCCCTTTCAGAATGGCATCTTTTCTTTACTATGCCTTGGAATAGATCAGGCTCCTCCCTGTCCACCTCTTCAGTGTTGTGCAAGTGTAAAGAAACAATGAACTTCTAACTGTTCAGACCTCACTTTTTTCCCCCTTCTTAGATACTTGCAGTTACCTACAGAGGCTTGACTTATGTTCGTCAGGTGACTCAGATTTATTCCGTATTGTCTGTGGTGTTAAGTTCTTCACACAAAGCAAAAAATAAAGACGGCTGGAGATGAGCCTATTTAGCTACAGAATAAAGCAGCTATGATGAGCTATTCTTTACTATGTCTGGACAAGAGGTACTACCAGGTGCTTGAAACAGCCAGATTCGGATCAGTCAGAATAGGTGTACCTAGATGTCTAAGAGAGACAGCATAGCTCAATCAAAGTCAGAGCTTTCCATATATTTAAGGATACTCAACAGTTGTTGGAATTAAAAGTAAATAAAGCTTAGGTAGTTCTGACAAGCTGTGGGACCTTTGCATGCCTAATAACATGCTATTTGGAATATGGGTGCAAGCTATTATCTCACTTTAGAAACCTACTTGTTTCAGGTGGCCCAAAAAGGACCCATCCTACTGTCCCTGGCATTCCAGGTGGAACAAGAGCTGGGGCAGGAAAAATAGGGAGGATGATTGCTGAAGAGATCATGGAGATTCACAGGTGAGAGAAAATGGTATGAAGTAAGAAAATCAGCATTGTTCTTTAAAAGGAAGTAAGGAGGTTTTTCTTCAAACTAAATACATAATGATACAATTGCATTGTATAAGTAGACATCTATAGCTACCTATTCAGAATATCTGAGGCAGTTTTCATTTTATTTCAAAACACCAGGTTAGTTCTAGTCCTTCTTTGGCAGCTGTCAACTATTTTCAAAGCTGCATTCTGTTCAGCTTTCCCAGGGGGAACTCCACCAAGGATAAAATTCCCATGTCCAGTTGCTTTTCTTTGTAACTATCCCACCTCCATTTAGTCTGGGAATTTGTCGGTTCTATAATGAATACGTTATTAATAAAATACATATATTAACTATTTCACATGTCTAGCATACTTCTGTAGCAGTAGCCCATTTAACGAGTCTAGGGGAGTGGAACAGCTCACATTCTTAGCTGATAGAAACTGAAGTGTAATACGCAAAAAATGAGGTTTTCCCCAGTATCCAAGACCTTTTCCTTGTTCCATCTCTGTGAAGGCTGTACAGGAACAAGTAAGGGAGAAGGAGGGTAGCATGAGAAAGAGCTTAAGTTTGTAGACTGAGCAAGCCGGGACACTTATCCACAGACTTTATCTAGCTGCAAATAAAAATTTACTGCTGCTGATTTGAATAATGTTGAAAATTGAAGAAACTGTAAAAATAAAGTGCATGCTCTTAAACACTGTATGCCTGATATTAAGATCGGCATTTGAAACTCCGAGTCTCTGGCACCTAAGTCTCAAAGCCCTTGGTAGATTCATTCCCTGTGTTACCCATACAATAGGATAAGAGGATCATCACCGTCTAGCTGTGGTTCAAGTCCACTGAACATTACCAGCACGCCACCACCTGATACATCCTCCCCGGGAAGCAAGAAGGTAAGAACAATCTTTACAGTCTTGTAGCAGTAGTGACATGCAAATTGAGATCGTGATATAGAATCATGGTGTTGAACTTTTAACTGCTTGGCTGAAAAAGATTGACAACAGGTCAAAGTATTCTTGGGGAGGGCGGGGCGAACATCCTGTTACAGTAGTCTGTAAAGCGCAGAGACCAGTAGTTCTTAAGCACTGACAGCTTTGGAAATCGACCTGCTCCTTACATATTTTTTTTTTGGAAACAGCTCTCTTCATGTCTCTTGATCCTCCACTCTTTCACACCACATACTGGTGAACACTGGAATTGCTGTCATTTGAGTACTTAATGATGCTCAAATGAATTACAAGTTATACTATACTGCTGTAGCGCAAAATACGACAATTAGATACTTCACTGTGCACAGACATTTTATTTTTAAATCAATTCTATGTATTATGCCTTCTTCTAAGATTGCTTAAGTAGCATTCACATACCATTACTAACACTTAACCTCCAAAGCACTTGTACTGGCTGCATTTAAGTCATCTAGTAAATTGCTACTTATACATGTCATATTCAAGGCAGGAAGAGCACTTATCCAAATCTTTATTCTGTGCATTCACACGCTGCCTCAGATTTAACTTTTTTCCCAGAAATTGCAATGACTATACATAAGAATTGCTTGACTGGAGCATATAATTGACACTAAATATTTCCATTTCTGGCCTTGTTCTTGAAAATAAAACTTGAAGTTGGAACAAATTGAGTTGTAATTCTAGGAACAGTCATTCATGCTCCTTCTGCCCAAGAATAAGTCACCACCTACATATATAACAGGCTACTACAACATAATGGAATAAAGGAAAATACACATAGATAAGTGGATATTTCTAATAGTATACTCCCTCAATATTTCTCCTTAGAATACTAAGTTTCCTATGAAGAACACAAGTTCCAGCTGATGCTGCCCTCAAAAGGGAGCTCAGAAATACTCCCTGTCTAGTGTATGCGTATCTGAGCAGTTCAAAACTATTGTTCAGGTTCAGCTATTCCTTTGCTATTTGTTTAAAAATCCCAGAGAAGGCACTTCTGCTTCTGCCTGGTGTGAGCTCTGATGTACACGGTAGTGCTGTGCTGCTCTGTACCAAAAAAAATTAAGACTTCTTAAAAGCCAGGAACAATACTCAGCTCATGCAGTCTCCCTCTACCTAGGAGGATTGTACTCCTAAAACTGAGGATCTTAATTGGCAATACTTTACATGCACTGTATTTGTAAATTCAAAAACATTCTGTAGTTAGCTGTGATTACTCTTACTTGTAGATGGAATATTTACAATGATGATGCCCAGAAATCCTTTCAGGACTTTTTCTAGCAGTTTTTAAGAAGTTATTTTCAGAAGTTTAGCATGTAGTGCTGACTTACCCCACCAGAAAGGAACGGATCTGCTATCTGATAAGTTTGTGCATAATACAGAGGAAGGTAGTTTCTAGTTTACAATTAGTCTGATTAGCCTTTAGGTGTGTTTTTTTTTTTTTTTAGGAAGTCCATCCTTCCTATATTAAAAATCCTAATATAAAACAGTTGAGACTTAATGCAACATTTCATGCTGTTTTATGGTTTGTCTTCTCTTCCAAGATCCTGAATGGTGGCACTCCAGACATTTCTTCAGCCGGGTTACTATCTGGGCAAATCCAAGACAGCTCTGGTTACCCATATTCTGACAACGCCTCTATTCTTGGTAAGTGAAGTCATACACAAATGCACCTCAATATCAGCTAAACACACAGACAAGATGATGGCTATTAGAAATGGCCTGTTTTTACCAGCTGCAGTACCTACCCTACCACTTCGTTCACCTTAAGGGGGTAGCCACAAGGAGTATCCTGGCACTCTGCTTTGCTAGCTTACTTTGTATTACCATTTTTGAAGTGCCATTTGGATACCCTTCTTCTCTTGCTGAACTGGTATGAATTAGCTGAATGCCTGACCTGATTTTTGTGAATACTTTTACATAACTGGAGATGAGAAGGAAGGCTCACGGTCCTGGTCTGGTCATATCTAAGAAGTGACCTAACCTTTGTGCTCTGACATGCAGGTGTCACTTGTATCCCTGAAACTCTGGTAAGCTAGATATCAAACATGTTAATACTCCCCAGATAGTTGAGCCTGTTCAGGTATTGTACTTCAAGTCATATGGCAAGTGACCATAGTAAGTGCACACAATAAAACAACTTTTGACAACTTACTGCATTTATGTTTACAGGGGAGAACTCTCATATAGGCATTGACATGCTTGACAATGATCAAGGCTCAAGCAGCCCTAGCAATGATGAAGCAGCAATGGCAGTAATCATGAGCCTTCTTGAAGCAGATGCAGGTCTTGGTGGCCCTGTGGATTTCAGTGATTTGCCGTGGCCCTTGTAAATGGTGCACCTCGCTTCAACATCCAAATATCAAAGTGCATTTATTGGTGGAGTTCTACAGTCTGTGAAGCTTGTTGGATTGAGAAGCTTTTATGTATGAATTTCATAAAAGCCATATCAGAATGCAATTCATTCTACCACGTATAACTTCAGACAAAGTGGAGTAACCCGCTACAGTGTTCTGTGTTGATTTGGTTAGCTGTGTATAGCTTGCAATACCTGTATATTTTGGATTTTGTTTGATTTTTTTAAATCACTGTGCAACTCACTGGCATCAGTGGTAGCTTTTATATGCAAATGACCATTTCAGATGTATGGTGTGTTTTTACACTGCAAAACAGTCCCCATGTGGATATTTCTTATACTAATTGTACCATAAAGCTGTTTATTCCTTCTTGTAAGAATCTTTTACTATAAATATTGTTGAGGTGTAATGTTTAGACAGTTAAATATTTTTAAAATAAATGTTTCCCTTGTTCTAAGATGGAGCATTTACTTTGATAAATAAATTTGATAAAACCCTGCTGAAGATGCATGCTAGCAGCAGTTGCCTATTTATCAATTCTTTAGCTTTGGAGGAAAAGATAAGAAAAACAATGCCTTACATGCACTTACAGCATTCTGTCACTATGATAAATTTTATAGAGAAGCTATTACTCACCAATTACTATTTCAACTAAGAGAAACTTAAAAGAATAAGGTGAGTTCAGACAGTCTGATAGTGCAACAGATTTCTCTTTAATTTTAGGTAATACCTGTTTTTCACTGAGGTGGTTAATATTAAGTGATCTCCAACCACCCTGAGGAAAAGAAAAGCAACTTTCAAAACTCATCTGTATACTTAATCTCAGTCACAGATAATTCAAACTCATTAAAATAATGGAAATTTTATTTGCATGAAAAACTTGTTTACAATCATCAATAAATGAAGAATGAACCATTTGCATTTTCCTATTTCATGACACTTACGAAAAATTTAGTAAATAAATATTTGTGAACATATATTAAGGTAAGGCAAAATTTAAGATAAAGCCCCTATCCATTGTTCACAACTCTTGAACATGGCTCACGCTGCAAACAAGTGAAAAAATTCACTGAAGAACTTTAACAAGATGTTACATGGGTAATTGAATCATGTCCTCAATCCAAAAACCCACTGGTAAGTAGTTTTGTGCTCAACCATATACAATAACTTTAAAAGGGTCAATCTATTCAGAGCAAAACTATTTACAATTAATACTTGTGATAGAAGCACTTTGTTAGTATTGTGCAATATGTTTATAAAAATGGCTTGAAATTCCATTTATCAACCATTTGTAAAGTGCTACTATCAATTCCAATTCTGCATACTAACCCCTGCGTAACAATACTGAAGTACAGCACACCAGCATCCCATTGTTTTTGATGGGCTTAAGAGTGAGGACAGTCCAGCGTACAAATAACCAATGTCACAAACCTACTGGTAAACAAATACATGTATGTAACTGTAACCCCAGGATGTTTTAATCTGTACTCTTTCAAAAACAATCAGATACTCCCCTTGGACTTTTAAAAGGTCCATACTGCAATATCCTAAACACTGTTACACAATGGAGAAAACTGGAATTGCAGTGTAATATGAATTGAGTACAGTCACTTTAAAGTAGCATGCTTTTGTTTTCATAACAGTCTAGATCAGAGGAGGGGGTTTTGTCCCTCAGTATCCATCTCACTGTTATTAGGTGGAGGATGAATAGGCAGAATATCCAACTCATCTACTTGAGGGGTAGGATGCATTACCACAAGCTGGTCCTGGGGTATATCTGCTGCTGCTGCTGCTAAATTTGTGATAGATTTGCTTTTCACACACTGAAAGTCAACATGCCGACTCTTTCCTTCCTCCTTCTCCCATGACATCCGAATAAATGGCCTTTGGACATAGTTGTAAATCACCTCTGGCCTTCCGCCTGGTCGCTTTTTCACTTTCTCTTTGTATGTAGGGTAACCTAAGATACAGAGTACAGCATAAGTTAACATTTCCTGTACTGTCTAGTTCAGGGTTTTCTTTCACACACACAAAAAGCAACATGTGGAAACAATGAAAATGAGTAGTAGTTACTATCAGCATCCTGAATGGAAACATTCAATTGTGTTTTTCTTACTGTTACCTAAGCAGGGACAGAGACAGAGGCTAAAATACCACAGAAATTGTAACGAAAGAGACTAACGCTATTGATAACGTGGATGTTGTCACAAGACAACTCTCCAAATTTTACAGACAAAGCCAGTTGCTTTTTCCTTGGCCCAAAAGTGTCAGGCTATTTTTAATACACTAACCTGGAAAGCAAGAAACAGGACTTCAAAAGTAGAGAGCAGTGTTGCTCTGATCTGTGGTCTAAGTTCCCAAGCAGAATCTTAGCACTTTCATCTCACATTCTGCCCAGCTCCCCCAGTTCTGATAATTGGTTTAAAACTATGTATTTTCTATTCTGGTTATGCTATGTTCAAGTCATCTCTCCCCTCTGCCCTAAGCAATGATTTTCATTACTAGGAAGTTGCATATTACTGTGGGGTACTAGCATTACAATTTAGTTCAATAGTTGCTCTTTGTCTAAAACAAAAAATGCCAGCAGAAATAATCTGGTGTTAGCCAGTGTTACAGACAAAAACAATTCTTGTTTAGTTTAATGGCATGTCAGTCTGAAGGCTTGCACTTCATTCAGTTGAACTTATTTTTGAAGACTGCAAGCTGTTAAAGCATTTGCTTTTGGTTGGCAAGTTACAAATGTAACCATGACAACTTGGTAAGTGAATGCTAAAAATCCTGCAAATTACAAAGACTGGATTTTTAAATATTTGGGCCAACAATCAGAAAGAAAATGAAATACAGAGCAACCCAGTTGTTATATTCATGATAAAAATCTAAGACAACTAACTAATTGTTTTTTTGCAGGCCAAAGCTGAGACTTTACAGATCAGCATCCTCAATTTACAGGACTTTTATTTCAGATTAATATTTCCTTGCATCTTAGCAATGCGTTTGATAGGTTTGTATTTCCTGAAAACATCTACCTACAATTTTTTCATTTCAAGCCCTGAAAAAAGCACCAGGCCAAGAACAGAACGAAGCTGTAAAAATGCACCATGACTCACAGTAAGAACAGAGAAGATTCTGCATGAAAAATAAAGGGAAAAAGCATTAAATGCAGCTGTAAGACAGGAGAAACCACCTAAGTTACTCTGTAAGCAGTCTAGCAGCTATATAAATATTGCAGACCAGTCAAGAGCCTGTAATCAGGTTTTCCAGCTGGACCAGTTGTTTATTGGGTACCACTCTCCCAGCCATTTTATCATCTAGCCTCAATATGAAAGATGAATCACTATTTCTTTAACTGTACAGATGATCATAAAGCAGGCAAGTACAACAGACCTGCTTTCCAAAGAGTTAGTTTGTAAGCAATACTTTTCTTACCTTCAATGCCCAATCGGATCTTCTTGAGTCCTCTTTCCTTCAAAACAGATTTGGCCACATCTCTATTTTCAATGTATTTGAAGAATCGATACAACTTTGTGCTGTAAATAACTAAAAATATATTTTAATTAGGAATAATGGTATTAAAAGATTATATTTCTAATCCTACAAACAACAAGATTTCGTTGTCCTGCTCTACTCATGTAATTCTATTTCAGAATGAGGGGGAGAGACTTAAAAACTCCTTAAAATATCCAAAACAGAAATCAGAGAAAAGTAGCCAAAGGCACTGTGAAACTTGTTGGTTTTGTGTTTTGGGTTTTTTCCCCTATCAATTTATCCTGTTTCATACACTTATTTTTTTGCTGGATTCTGGAATATAGTAAGACAATTCACCAACCACATTATATACTCTGTATACTCCCAGGCCCCTCCACAGAAAAGGACTTCTTTCCCCCCCGCCTTAAGATGGAATTCCTGCAGACATTTTAGGTGGGCCGCACATTTTAGGTAGGGCTGTAGGTTAGCATCCTCCAAAAATGTTAGCTTTTTTTAAAAAAATAGCCATACAGCTTAAAGAGACTTCTAGAAAGATCTTATGCTATTAGAGTACAAAGGGTACCTTCAAGCTCCTACATTCCCCTCAAACTCTGAATTCTGAGTTTTCACATTGAAGAGATTTCCAGCAGCAAGGACACCATACATCCAGGGAAGACCACTGTTCACAGTGCTTTAACTCATCTACGGATGAAATTCTTACACTTCAAAATACTGACACCACCCCACCCCCAAGTTACTCTCACACAATAAACATGACTCCTATCCATCTTTCTGAGCACTTTCTGAAAAAGTAATTCCTCCCCCCCCCATTGACTGGTATTAAAAGTTATCTCCTCTTTTTAATTGACTATAACACGCAACATATGCTTGAACAAAGGAAAATAGTAAGCAGAACTGCCAAAGCAAAGCTTTTGTGAAGCATTAAGGATTTTGTCAACACTTTGCTAACAGTGCTTATGTATAAATAAAGCTGAATGAGCACACTGACTACTACCTCTACCATAGAGATGGCTTGGTGGAAACAATGAAAATAAACTTACTTTGCGAATACTCCTCTCCCATTTGTGGAGGATACTCTTCATCCCAGTCAACAACATCATCATCTGTCAGCACAACAATGTGGCACTCCCTCTCACCACTTTGGGCACTGGCTACCATTAATGGGAGAATCATTTCCTCTAGATAAAACTCAAATTGTTTGCGAGCACCATCATTTGACAATTCATGCATGAGAGCACCTGGAACAAAATTTTAAAAGGCAGACACATTTTAAAGTTTGGTAAAGAAATGAAGGCAGGAGCAAGAAACACCGCAGTTCTGTTTACTTTGTATTATTTACTGCAGACATCTGTAAAGACACTGTTAGTTTATTAGTTTGTGTAAGATCAGAACTTTTTCAAATTTTTACCAGAAGCCACACCAGAAGTTCAAACTGATAGGATTGTCCTGCAGATATTAACATTCTGTTGGGTAGACAGTGGCATGACCAAGTAGATCTCCTTAATGTTTTTACTACCACTAAACATTTGGTAATTGTATGCCAGACTCCTCTTGGGCTTCCTAAAAGGAAACACTATTTCAGCCAGTTGTGAAGGAGTAGCACATGCAACCCACTTTTCATAAGAATTAGCTTAAAACTAAAGCCTCTCAAAATCCTCCTACTATCGCCTGTGAAATCCTTCTGCTAAGGACAAGGTGCACTGAATGTGACTCAGCAGCCAACACACCATGAGGTTGCATGTGTCACTGGGCACTGCACAAACAACACGAGATCCCAGGAATCAAAGACAGGCCAGTTCATTTTAAACATTGGCCAAAGCTTTGCCTGTGTTCAGAAAGAAGCAAGCTGGACAGTTGCTACATGCTCAGATGAGCCTTACATCACCAGCAAAGCTGTACTTTTGCTAGCAACACAGCTTAATTCTCATAAACAAGGAGGTGAATAACTTATTCCTCTCTCTCTTCTGCAAAAAGATACTACTTAACATTACTGTATTTGTACTGCAAATGAATCACAAAAGTTTAAACTTGTTAGACTTCCACACTGCCCACCATAGCAGAAAAATATCCAAATATCAGATAATTCAATATCTAAACCATTATTCTTCACAAGCTGCACATCTATCATCTTTAGAGCCCTATTATGTAAGGGAGATAATAGGATGTATCTTGCTCATGTAGTATCAGACATGTTCCTTACTTCACTAAAGGATACAATTCAGAATTAATCCATCTATGTATTTGCTTATATTAGTTTATACAATGGAAGTCATTTTTATAAGTTCCATACTTACTGAGATCTCTGCATTTAATGGTACTATACTCAAAAGAGATACAGAGATAGTCACATGCTTCTCTCAATTCAGGAATAGATATCCCATCAGGACAGCGTATCACTCCAGTCTTGTAGTAATCCTGAGGTAATGCAGCAAACAAACAAGCACAAATCACTTAAACATCTGCTGACAAATACATTTCAGCCTCAAAAATCAAATTATTTCTCCACAATAAAACCCCGTAAAAAGAAACATACAATTTAATGAATATTATTGTCCATAAATTCTTCAAGTTACTCAGATAGCTGCTTTCAGAGCAGTAAGCTCTGGTTAAAACAATTGTTTAAGCAAAAACTATTAATAGAAATCATTTTGGTGCATGTATGATGCTTTTTATATATACACTTCACTCAGCTTTTGCTATTCCACTTCCACTGACAAAGCAGTATAGCATCTTTACTTCTTTATGTAGACATGAAATATGTAAGGGCACATTTTCTTCTGAGACTGAAGTTTGCTTTTCTCCTGTGGCCTGCAGTAAGGTAACTTTCAGTAGTGTATTTTAACTAATTTTAGCACAAGGGAGGAATAGAATATATCTGAACTAGGTGAACTAGATGCATAGAAGGTAAATAGATTTCTGGCAGTCTGTATTTTTTTTAGTTGGTTTTATGTATTCACCCTGGCTTTCACATGCACGTATCTAGAAAACCTAAGAGTGTTTTCATGTCAAACAACTTCCCACTCTTGAGAACAATACAGAAAAACAGTGTTTGTTCCATCCAATAAGTCCAGATACATAAGGCTAAATAAAGAACTTACATTTCTTAATACTTACAGTGCTTGTCCTAACACTACTTTTAGTACCTGCCTTTTTTTACTCCATAAAAACTCACCAGAATAGCACGAAACACAGTAGACCCAATTCCTTCAGCAACTTCATACTCTCCTTTTTCATTAGGACGTGTGAAGTTATGTTCTCTGCCTGATCCAAACATCCTGCTCAAAAATAAGTAGTTATGTTACTATGTGCTTACTATGCTTTTTTTTGTGAATCTATGAAGTAAAACATCAGAAACTGCACTCAAAAAGCAAGGAATAAAACCCGCCTATTTATGTACATACAGTTTGGTTTATAATTAGCAAGACTACTAGAAAATAGAAAGCTCAGTGGAACTCTGGAAGGACTAGCTTTCTTCAACATTAACTTGCCAATATCATTTGATCAAAAGAGTAGTCAAAGCAAGCCATTTCCTGACAGTTCCAGAGGCTATGGGAGGAACCCCAAAAGCGCCTTTTTGTCCATTTGTGGTGGGTGTTGCAGTAGACCAGACTTTGTTGTGGAATTCTATTCAAAAACACCTGAAGTAGTTTAAGAAACAGAACCAAGTGTTCAAGCACATGCAACTCACTACAGTTTAATTTAAGATATTTAGTTAACTCCAAAATTAAAAATAACATTCTGATAGAAGATGAAAAAATAGTTAGGACAAATTCACTTTTTTCACTTAATGATTTGACATGCATTTTCTGACCACTTTTCAAGCCAAGAAACATTTAGGAAAACGGTAGTCTAACAGGATACAGGCTTGAGGCAAAGAATATGTTCTTATTTAGTTACTTTTACCTCCTAGTGCACTCTAGTTAAGCAATTCCTGCTCAGTGTCCTGTGAACCAACACTGGGGAAGAGTGGGTTTATAAATAACTTGCATTTTAGAACACTATTCCCACATTTTTATTAACCTACTTCTGAATTAGCAGAAGATAAAATAAGCTTGTTCCTTGAACCAGTCCCAAAGGGAGAATAACACAGCAACACACGCACAAAAAAAATCTACTGCATTAGCCAGCACCACTTACTCCAAAGCTGGACATGAAAAGAGAGACTGTTTCAACACATGCTGATACACCACCCGTTTGTTAGTCTGTATAGTTTGTGTGTGTGTGTGTGTATATATATATATACACACACACACACACACAAAACGTAAGTATGCAAACGCCTTACATAAATTATTTAATGATTGCTTCGATTTATTTCCCTTTACTGTTTATATAGAATCAGGAGTTGGACTTGATGATGCTTATGGGTCCCTTCCAACTCGGGATATTCTATGATTCTAACAGCTTTTCTGTCTCTCTGTAACTCTTCCCTCAACTTTCCACAAAATAGGGAACAAGGTACCATTTATCCCACATTGGGGTCATTTAAACAAAGCATGAAGTTGGTTCATTGTGTATAGAACCTATGCCTTGACAAATAGCTTCATATATACATAATTAAAATATGATTATATCCTTTTGGACTGAGAAACGTCCAAAACACTCGCTTTTCTTTTTTTAAATGAAAAAGCCAAATCCAAAGCAACACAGGCAAAACAAGTCTTTCTTGCTGCAAGTTTGTAAGCATTGTTCTCTACATCTGGATAATGTGAAAACAGTCAGTATCCAAGCAAGTAAAGTACAGAATCTTCTCCCACGTAAACATGTTAAATAAGTAGCTCATTATAGATTCTACAGGAAATATTAGACACAAATACGTGGACTTTCATTCAACTACTGACCATTTTAAACATTAGTTCTCTTTGCTGAGACTCTGACATGTTATACTGACAATACCCATTTGACATTCCCCTTTCCAAAAAGCATTTCAGAAGATAAATATGTTGAGCTTGAATGCTGTGCACATAAGCCCATTAAGAAAAAAAACACCTTCAAGTTTTCCTCCTTGCTGCTTTTGAAAAAAATTAAATGTTCATGACTTTGTTTTATGAAACAACTAGGTTTAAAAACAGATAGCATGAGGCAGGCTCGATACAGAAGTGATGCCCAGAAAGACAGAAGGAAATGAGTACCATTCTCATATGAAATGTTAATTTACTTATGATGTCTGTAGGTAATAGACATCCACTGACATCTCTGCCAGGCAGAGAACTTTCATCTCTTTTTTCACTTAAAGACCTTTACAAATTTATAATATCAAGTGTTAGAAGATCAGCTGGAGCAATGAGTTCAACTGCCATTTAAATAGTTTTAGTACCTTTAAAAAACACACCTACAAAATGACTCTCACCTACAGTTAGAGATTAAGGAGAGGAAAAAAAGATACAAACCTGCCCAACATTGTATTAGGCTGTGCAGTGAAAATAGAAGGATCCACAACAAATCTGGTGTTGTCCACTATGAGTGTTACCCGTTCAGAAGTTCTTACATTCCGAGCTCCTTCTTTTCCATTTTCATATACAAACACCATTTCTCCACCAGCCTTGCAGCTCCCATCTGAACTTGACTGGCTACTGTTTCTGCTGCTGTTCCCCATGCTAACAGTGGAACCATTAGGCGAAGTCTTTTGAGGACGAGGGCTGCTTGGTCGAGATGCACTGTGATCCTTTTCTCGATCTTAAGAGGGGAAAAGGTGGAGGGAGAAAAACAAAAACCAAAAATTATAACTTCACATAAGCTCTATGCAGCTTGTATCTTTCCAGGGACATAACATGCCAAACTGATAAAAACTCAGTTAAAGCTATTCTAGTTAAAGAAGCCATCAAAAATAGCTACTGTTTAGATATGAGAACGTAAAGTTTCTACTATTTGGTGATCACAGAATGGTTTGGGTTGGAAGGGACCTTTGAAGATCATTTAAAGTCCAGCCTGCCTGCCACAAGCAGGGACATCTTTCACTTGATCAGGTTGCCCAAAGCCCCATCGAACCTGACCATAAACTCTTCCAACAACGAGTTATCTGAAACTTCTCTGGGCAATTTATTTTACTGTCTCACCATCCTCATAATATATATATTTTTTATATATATATTTTTATATATATGTATGTATGTATTCTTTCTTACATTCAATCTAAATCTACCCTCTTCCAACTTCAAGTCATTACCATCTTGTCCTGTCACTATGGACCTTGGTAAAAAGTCTCCCCCTGTATTTCTTTTAAGCCCCCTACCCCCCTTTATGTATTAAAATGTTGCAAATAAGGTCGCCCTGGAGCCTTCTCTTCTCCAGGCTAGACAATTCCAGCTGGACCCTCTGGACCCACTCTAACAGCTCCACATGTTTCTTGTGCTTGCAGCCCCAGAGCTGAATGCAGGACTCCAGGTGGGGCTTCACAAGGGCAGAGTAGAAGGGGAGAAACCCCTCGACCTGCTAGCCATGCTTATCTTTAGGCAGCCCAGGATACAATCAGTTCTCTGAGCTGCAAGCGCACACTGCCAGCTCACATCCAATTTTTTACCACCTGTATTCCCAAGAACTTCTCCAGAGGGCTGCTCTCAACCAATTCATTACCCATACTGTACTGATATTAGGGATCGCCCCAATCCAGCTAGTAGGATCTTGCAGTTGGCATTGCTGAACCTCACAAAGTTCACATCAAACCACCTTGTCTCCCCAAACTCCTGACAAGAAAACTTTTGCATTCTAGTATTGAAAAAGCAAATCAACATAATATTGGAGCTATGCATTGCAGTTTTTGTTTAGTGCTATAGCTTAAAGAAACATATCAGGTCTTGTCACTTAATTAAAAAAAAAAACAAACTATTTCTGTGTAGTCAAACCCTACCAAATAAACCAGAAATTTAGTCTATTCTCTTCTTAGGAAAACTAGATCAGATCATTCTTGTGATTCAAATTAAATACAGTCATAACTTTTATGTATTCCTACATGATGTTCTAGCAAAAAAGTGTACGGCCAGCCCACGGCACATCTAAGAAAATCTGAATGTTGTGGCATCAACAAAAATAATGCTTTTTATTGTATTTCTTTAACAAAATGGTAATTAAACTTAAAAAACGTTAATCCTGAAATGTTATAGATCTGAACACACCAGAATGGTACTGTCTTGTTGGTGAAGTAACATTCCTGATGCATGGAGTGAGCTGAGATTCTGTTCTTTCATGGGATGAGTCACGAGACCTGTCACTTGATCTGCGTCTGTCCCTTGATCTCTCATGTCCACCACTTGCCCCCTGGAGGCTCATTTTTGTACAGTCTATTCCTTTAGCAACACGAGATGAGGTGCTGAAAACAGAAGAAAAATGTTCAGCATTTCAAAATTTCAGAAACATTGTACATTTAAATTTTAAAGGCATCCAGAACATGTACATAGAGTGTAAATTGTGAAGATTAATATTATTCACATCCATTTTCTTTCTTTGCTGTACTCATATTGACATTTGCAAACATAAACAATGGTCTGGAACATTATGACAACAGCAAGAATTAGCTGGTTATTGCTCCATGATCTACAAAGAGATGCTGCTTGATCCGATGAGACTACCTGCAAACCTGCATCACAAAAATCCCTTCCAGAACAGGTTATTCAAATACAAATGAATATTTAATCTTGGTTCTTATTGTTAAATTAAGTGCTCTAATCAAACAATGAAACCAAAAGTTAGGGGTCATTTTTTTCCAATAAAACCTGGTTTGGAAAACATTTCTCAGAGCACAGGCTTTTAGTATTGAGTTAGCTTTTTTCCTCCCTTTGCAACTTGCCCTTTTTAAAGTAGATCAGCTTTTAACTAGTTAATACATCAAGACACACCAGCCAGAATTTTACCAGCCAGGAGTTTATTTCTGTGCAATCTTTTTTAAATTTTCAGTTACTCTTTGAAGGAGCAATAATAAGTGACCACAACTAATACAGCAAACATACAAACTATATTGTTAAAGCTAAGACCTACAGCACTGTCAGTAACAAGCAGGACATTTGTTTTAAACTAGCAGATTTTAATTTAATGGTTTAAAGTGTTTTTTGTTTTAAGACTGTGAAAAAGTTATGTTACATCCCCTATGTTAAGATACTGATTCTATTTTGTAATTAATTATTAAACCTATCAATAAAACCTCTCAGTCTCAAGGTTCAGTACTCTCAGAAACTACCAAAAAATTTAATAGCATTTTGCAAAAGCTATTGCTGAATTTTACATATGTACTTTGTACTCTTTACATATTCCTTTGTACTCTTAAATAAGATTTCCTATCAGCAGAGCACAGACACATCTGCGTCTTTGTACCCCACCAGAATTCCTAAATCACTTCCTTCGCTATCTGCCTTTCAAGCACAGGCATGACAATGTTCCATATTTATGGGGCATAAGCTTAACTGAGAGGAACTTTCCCAAAACCTCAGGTACTGGGCAACCGAGACAGAAATGCAGGCAGCTACAAGATCTGACAGGCAAAGACAAGTAGTCATTTCCCACAGGATCCTCAATGTTCCACTTGTCTGCAGCCTGTGAATCCCACCATTTACCAAAAGACCTTAAACATGATTGCTAGGAATGCTGTAGTATTCAAGAACATGAAGAGGTAAGAATAAGGCCCTAGCTAAGAAGAAATTTTTACAAGTATGAACAAGGAAGTTGAGCAGAATATTCTATTTTTAAGTTGCTTTGAAGTACTGACCAAAAAAAACAACAAAAACAAAAAATCACCACACAGGACTAGTCCAAAAAGCAAGCATCTAACTCGACATTTTTCAGCTTTGTGTTTCAGTGACTGATAAGAGGAAGAACATAAATCAGAACAAAAAACCTGTAACAGATCTTCTTCATTTTACATTGGTGCTAAAAATGGCCTAGAATGAGTATTAGCACAATGCAAAGAATAAGAAATATACTCTCAGCTAAGGAACACAAGTTTCCCCCCACACCATTTGAGGGAAAGAGCTTGTATCTGATAAAACAGAAGTTTGGTGCAGAGAGAATGTACTGCAATACTGTTTCCTGCCAAGCTTAAAATATGCTGCAATAAGACATGCATCTTTAAGATGAGAAGTCAGCCAAAGGTCTATTGAATAAGGCAGAACAACTGCAAGACTTGCTCATGGCTGGAAGTGTTCAGATTTTACAGTTTAAGAATTACGATCCAAACACTTTCATTAAATGAAAATAGTATTTTTCACAGGACTTTCAACGTTATTTTGAGTATATGAAGATGTATTTCAGCACAGCTAATCCATTTCCTTACTTATTTTGTTCCTTTAAATTCTGTATTATGAAAATAAAATGTACAGAAGTTTGCAAGGGTAAGATCTGCCAACCTCCCTTTCAAGGACCATCAACAATTCAGGAAAATCTTTGCACCTTTTCTTTAATATTAGCTAAAGCATACAGAAGCTAACCATTTAAATAGGTACGAAATATGACTCCAAAGCATCAGGAATGGAGGACTGTAGCCTATAATTAAAATCTAACATGAACCCAAAGTCTGAATGCTGTTTATACATGATTAATTAATAATTACACTACAGCTAAACTTCCCAAGAAATGGTCACGCACTTAAGAAAATTCCATCTCACGTGCACCTATGGGGTCGGAGCATGATGTGCAGATACAAACCAGCTACCAAACTTGTACCCAGCAGTACTGCGGACAGTATCTCAGCAAACCCTGACAGAGCCTTTTGTAACAGCACATTTCAATCCTAGCCCCAGTATTTTTAACCATGCTGTGAGAAACCTGAGTTTTGCAGGTGCCAGATTATATAGCATCTAAGTGTACGCCTCTGTTTATCTACAGCTGAAGAGCTCTAGTTTCTTTACGGGACATATGCTAGAAAATGAAACCAAACCACTGTAAGGGCAGGTAAGCCTATCATGCATTCTGGCAAAGCTGACATGAACTACCCTTTAACAGAGATGACAATTGGAATGTGTTTCTTAATCTAGAAAAATACATGAAGACGCATTCCCCTCAAAGCTGTGATTCAGAGTTCACATTGCAGCGGGATGAGCCCAGGTTAATAATCTCTTGGCAGGAGCTGAGAAAAACAGGTGCCGCAGGAAGCGACACTGACTCAGTCGGCCTCACACTTCCCCCTCGCTCGTGGCTGCGCGAGGGACTAAGCTGGTGGCGACTGTCAGCCACAGCCCCGTGCTCAGCCTGGCATGAGCCTGGGCACGGCCCCTGCTGCCGCCCCCAGCTCCGCGACAGAGGCCGCCAGCCAGGAGGGCAGGACCCTCACCTACCCAGCCGTTTCTGAGCCTGGCAGAGTAGCAAAGAGTGTTGAAGAAGAGTTTTTGAGATGCAGCTGGACACGCTGTTAGTTTGGTCTGCTTCTATGCTGCCCTTGTCTCCCTTTAACGTACAGGTTAGTGCTGACTGTGAGCTGGGCATGTTACCCGCTAGCCAGGAGAACGCCACACAGAATGCAAGGCTTCTGAGATTCGAGCAGTCTGGCTTGAGACAGCGCCGAATCATGAAGCTCCACTCATCTTAATAACAGCCATTTTCAATGTCAGTCTTAAATCTCATCACTGTTGAATCACACTACACAGGAAGAATTAAACATATTTCTTTGATCCACTGGAGACGTATGTGACAAAAATCTGAAGTTCTACTTGTAGGCAGATAAATACTACCACTGAAGTACAACTTTGCTCTACAATAAATGAGGCAATTAAACTGAGTTTAAATCTGAGCAAAGAGAGCATAAAGGAATGGGTGGGACCTAGCACAGCAGAAGAGACACTGGCTTTAATACATGATATTTGGACTTGGAGAACCCTGTCACTGAGCTATTGTATCAGGCTGAAGAAGGAGCTACATCTTTGACCAATACATAGGAAGGACAACCTATGACATATTTTACTATGAAGAGGCTTTAGAAGTTGCAAGCATTCAAAAAAAACAGACACCAAAGCTACCAAATTTTTTTTTTTCCTGATAGAAGGACATTTTAGCAATATCTCCCCCCTCATCCCCGCAACAAAGCCACTGGGAACAGGAGGCAGTTTCCACAGGGAAATGCAAACTCTTTGCTTCACTCCAGCAATGCAAAACTTGTTCTGAGTTACTTAATTTCATTTGTTAAGTTACACCAAAGCATTTGCTGTCTCTCCATAGTTTTAAAACATGGATTTCTGAAGCTGCTAACCAAGACCTGCCTGTGCATTTTCTAGATGAAGTCCAAACCCTTCATTGAAAAATCGGGCTTTCACTACAAACCTGTCACCAACGCTACAAGCAAGCCAAAGGGGTGTCCGCGAGGGAGCTGTGTTGTGTCAGTGCAGCTCCCCTTGGTGATGAGAGCACCACCAATAAAAGCAGAGCAGCCCTACTCACAAGACCAGGCAAACTGTTAGTTAAGTACTGTGGTTCATAGCTGCACTACACAGACTAGATACAACACCAGTGAACCACTGATAAAAGTGCCAGGAAGCCCCCGGTCTTATGCAGCACCTGGCTGTCACACTATTAATCTGTAATTTCAGCCTACAACAGTCAAGGGTGCTCTGCACAGCACATTACTTCAAGCCTCCAAGAAAGTCATTATAGTCTCAGATCTCTCTCTCTCTAAAAAGAAATACTTGCAATTTGGATCTTTCAATTAATTTCCCAGCCGATGACTAACAGCTGCGCACTGCACCATGGAAGCTGCAGGCAAGAATGGAGGTACAAAAATTTTCTCCTGGATGCTTAACAACATATTGCATTTAATTTAAAATGGTAAGAAAAAAAAGTAAATCCACAGCCTCATTTCCTCATTCACTAAGCTGGAAAAAAATCATTATGCAAACTACCTAGTCCACTGAAGTTTATAAAGGAAAGGTTAAGACTATCTTCCTTTGTCAATTGCCTTCCAACTGGAAAGAAACCAGCCCTATGAATATCTGTGCATTTAGACAACATTCACAAATTCAATATATTGCTTTTCCTGGCTCCAAAGGAGCCCTGGGACAGTAGCATTGCAGCCATTCAAGAACCTTAGGTCAGTAAGTGAATTTATTTCCCTCCTCAGTCACTGATAAAGGAAACTCTGCCTTTGTTTAAAAAAAAAAAAAAAAGGCATTTTCTTTAAAAGCAGCTATCTCACAAAGAAAACCAAATAAGCTAAAGGTTTTATTTAAGGAAACCTATTTAATATGAAGTAAAGGAGGAGAGTACCATCAAAATGGTACATTTGTCATACTGGTATGCTTTCTATTTGTGCAGTAAGAGAAGAGCTTTTTTTTTTTAAAAAAAAATGTGAAAGCTCTTTAATTTATGATTTAATGATGCTTTGGAATCATCTGTGGACGGAGAGCTTCAGTTTGTCTTTATACATAACAACATATTGGTTTGAATATATTACTAATGATTAAAAGAAGTGATTAAACTGAATTAATTCTACTGCCAAAACAATTAGCATGTATTCCAATACAAAAAGTTTGTGTGCATCCCACTGAACACTGCCAATAAACACACTTGTCTACAGAATTATGGTAGCAAACCGATATAAAAGCCATAAAAAAGCAACCATAAAAAATAGCATAAAACTGTATATAAGTGTAAAGGATGCAGCAATAGAATATTAACTAAGATTTTCAGCCTTCTGTTCCCTCCCTTTATCTTCTAGAACTTATATTAAGTAACTCTTCACATATAAACTTAGATCCGATCTTTTCCTAGGATGATTCACATAATCAACACTTGCAGAACATGGATATAGAGCTTTACATACACCAACTTCCAGCAATATTTCTGTAAGGTTTTAGACAAAAAAAAAAATCTGTTCTGCTCCTATGACTATGACTTAGACAACAACAATGCTTATGCTCCTCTTCCTCCCCCTGAAGTCTGTTCTTTGTCAGCAGATATGTAAATTGACCAGTACACACAAAGGACAGTGCTTTCCTTGTTACTTGTTCAGGTCCTGAATATTACCCACAAATTATGTTAACAGATACGCACCTTCCTCTTGTATCTATCAGGGAGGAAACACAAAAGCATGGAAATAATTTTGAAATCAGAGCACAAAGGAATTGTGTTCCTTCCAAGAAGGCAGCTTTGAAAGCCAGATCAGCATCCTTTGGCATTACTTGTTAAGTTCAGCATATTTGATATTTCCATCATCTCTTCAGCAGTTGATAACACCACCAGCGAGCCTTACTTTTTCCTCCATCATCTTCCTCTCAAGGACAAGAGATTGTAGCTAGGCGATCCATTAGGTGTTGAAAGATGCGAGCCCCTCTAGGTATTAATCCACTTCAATTCCTCCCAGTCACTGACTCAGCCATGCATAGTGCAGTCCTGACGTCTGACCTCACAGCCTCCTGTGAGCTGAATTCAACCTTGCCATTCCCCTGCTCAAAGCAGCCATTGGGTGACGCGACTGACAGGCAGGGCGAGGAGCGCGCGAGAGGAGAGCTGCTCGGTGCCGTGCCAAGTACCATCTGTGAAGCTATTTCTAGTCCTGCCAGCTTGCTGGGCTTCTGCACACAAACACTACATCTGAAAAGGTTACTGCTAACTTTCTCTTGGCACACATCTCATTTGCGGTCACGATCATTCAAGATACACAAATTCGTGAGTTTCAGGGACATAGAATTTGTTCCTGTGAAGTCTGCCTGGGTTAATACTTAAAATTAATTCACCTTGCACTGAGCTCATCAGCAGATAAAGCAATAGCCTCTGGAGGCTGCATTTTCTAGTTCTCATCTTTTTTTAACTGCAAATGTCTTTCCCAGCAAGTTTATGGTAAGAAAAATGACTGCACTTTGTGACAACCTAAATATTAGCGCACAATTATAGCAATCAGTGTGTTTGCTGATCTGAAACCAGAGCATCAACTCCTGATACAGCACATCTTCACATCAATAGATCATCCAATGCCTGGCAACAGAACGAGCCCACTGAATGCAGAAAGCAGCAAAGCACATGAGAAGATTTTATCCTGACATGTATATTAAAGGTTTTTTCTTTGGGGAAGGGTAAGTAAACATTATGCTACAGCATTTTAGAATGAATCTTGTTAAATGGCTGTAGACTGATTTAAGGACTCACGATGCGCTGGCGGAATAGCTTAAAAACAAGTCTTTTTATTGTATTATATAAGTATTCTTAAATAAAAATCCAGATGGGATTTGCAGTAGCAGAGAAACAAAAATATGAAAGTTGAAATCACAAGGGGGATTTCAGCACAAGACTGCTGTTGGAAGGAGGAAGTCAGTAAGAAAAACAAGAGACTTGTGACTAGAAAGGCAGGACAGCATCAGCACTCCCACCTGAAGAGTCAGTTCTTTAGATCCAGCGGGAAAAATTTCTGCTAGCGCAATTTCAGTTATCTGAGCCAGTGAATTTCCTCCTGCTTTTAGGGTTTCCTGAGGGTTCACACAACCACCCTCCAGAGGCAGAATGGCCATCAGTCTTGTAAGTAATGTCTTTCTTTCAAAAGAATTCACAGAAGATGTGGCTACAGGCAGCCATCCAGAAAGCATGCTAAGAAAGTCCTCTCACAGACATTTCCCCCCCCTTGCAGACACACAGAAGCAGGAAGCAGCAGCCGTGCTTAACCCAGGGCTCGGTCTCCCACCAGCCAGCCCGTGGAAAGCACTCGCTGCTTCTACCGCGGAGTGCTCCAGGATCTTCCCTCAAGCTCAGCACAGCAGCTCTGCAAACACATTTCCTACTCAAAAATTCTTAAATGTTCTTCAGCAGGCCCTCTCAACCATGAGCAATATATTTCTTAGTAATTCAGTTCTGTTTCAGGAAGGAAACAACAGACAGCCTCATGTGTGTTCAGTTGCCAAAGGGATTTTTCAACAGCAAGGAATTAACCTTTAGGTAGATATACAACCACACCTCATGTCTTCTGTCAAACTACCCAAATACATGAACTCTATACAACAGTACTTGTTGCTTCTATTTATACAGCAATTTCTCCTCCATATTCAAAAAGGAACATTTGGTATTTTATATAGGAACATTTGATATTTTTTAATTTTTACTTAAGTTTAATAATATCAGAAGCATAATATTCCTCCTTGGGGCTAGGAAGCATATCCATCTATTAAAAATTAGCTTCAGAAGTTTATATTCAAGAAGAATTGGGTCCAACCACTTACTGAACATGTACCGAGCCATCATAGTTTCTACTCTCAGAGCAGAAAGGAGCAGACAGCAATATAGAAGAGAGCTGCCACTAAAAATTCTGGGAATGTACATGAATGTAACAGTTTAACCTCTACAGTATTTTGTATCTTAATTACAAGTCAAGGTCTGAGGAGATTTGCATGACTCCAAAGTCCTCTACAAAAAATATCAGATAACATTTGGATGTCATTTGTATGCTGGAGAGATTGAAAAGGAATCTGAAAGTTCTGTCTTGCACAGAAAACACTAAGGTTGTCACCTTTTGTTGTTGTTGATTTTCCAAAAATGTTTACAAGCTGCCTTTTCGGAAATGAAGAAATTCAAAAGGGAGGAAAAAAACGCTGTTTAAGACCACTGTCTTAGGTGCCTTACAAAACATTATTAGACTGATAGGTTCTTGAAAACAATCAAGTGCCATCCATTTTTCTAGATTCCAAGAGCATCTCTTCCCAGTTTATCCCAGTTCTTCTGAGGCCTTTACATCCAGCAAGATGCCAGATGAAGGCCTTGACCTGTCAATGCCAGGCTGCAATTAAAAGCAGGCATGTTTGCAGGTAACAAAGTAGATGATGCAAAGTAACTTTTTCGTAGACTATGACTTAGGCCTGATTCATTCATGGGCTCAATTGTCTTAGTGTCATGCATTGTGTAGGCCTGCCCCATCCTATAAATTGCTCAATGGCAGAAACCGTATTTACAAGAATAGAAGAAATCCGTCCTGCAGCAGAAAACAGATTATACATTCTGATAACGTTCCAGGGATGATAAAAGGAGCCTTCTGGGATGCTTCGTGTACTTACAAAATGCTGAGGCAAGTGGCATTTTCATTCAGAACCCATGAATACATCCTCCCCAGCATGCAAAAATAATATTAGCTGAAAAAATTCTCAGCATTCAGCATCTGCACAATAGCTTGTCATATATGGAAAATTTTTCAAACCTCATGATTTTTAAAGATTCAGGAGTCATGAAAACAGAATCGTGGCACAGCCACATTTTGTTCATTAATGTAGTAGGACAGAGAGGACTTCAAATCTAATACTATCTAAACAGAACGAACAAACATGGGGCTGTCAAATGAGTCTAAAAGAGCATGAGAGAGAAATCCAGAACAAATATTAAGAAAGAAGCAAGTTTCAGACACAGATTTTCCAGCCCAACTCTAGACAAAGCACTTAGTGTGACAGAATTAAAATGAAAATCTTCCAACAACTAAACACTGTAGAAGCTAATAAGCAATGTGGCAAGCTAGCAACAAATGAAAAATTAATACTAAACACAGAGCAGCAATACTTATCACTGAAAACATAAATGACTATTTACTTGAACCTTAGCCACTGTTCAGTCAACATTTGATTCCCAAAAGTTTTCTTCCATCTTATTGGGGTACTTGAATAAAAAGCATCTCAAAGGTTTTCATAATAGCTTGGACAAACAAGACTGTATTGTTATTAGTTACAGACAGTTTTAACACCATATAATTCCACCCTGTCGGGATCCTTCAATTTATTCTAGGGATCACTTGCATTATTATATTTTTGGTCCTTGTCTTCGGCTACACCACCATCTCAGAACAAGGAAGAAAAAGGAGGAGAGAAAACAATGCTACAGCTTGCCAGAGGTTTCAAAAACTGGGGCTGATAAACTAGAACAAAACAGACATGTTAACCTGTTTAATATGAGCATCCCCCGACAGCTTTGCCACAAGTCCTTTGCCTCAAGCAGATGGCACTGTGAAGGGAGCAGGGGTCAACAGCTCTCCTTGCCACTGCATAAGCCCCACATGTGGGAGGATGGCTAACAGTCCTGGATGATGGTTTCTGTGAGTCCAGACAATTATTTAAGCTATTTTAAGAATGTTACGGCTGGTGGATTAAACACTCCAAAGCTTCAAGAAGTGACAAGCTAACCATATGAAGTATTACTCCTTTGTTGAGATTCATTACAAAGTTCTTATTTCACCATTACATTTTTAAAACCTGAAGTACTTTTTCCTTACTATAATAAGGATTGTTTTGAAAATGCAAGACAAATAAGACTGCAGTACTCAAACCTTTTAATGAAGCAGCTCTGTTCGAGTTCTACCTTTAAATTTGTTTTCAAAAGCATTTTTCCCTTATGCTGCATTCTGCACGGACTTCTCTTGAGAAAAAGCGTCCATTCAGTCAGAAGTTATGGTAATATGTCTATATTCAGCCACTCAAAATCAAATCATTTAGTTTAGGCTTTTGAATAAAGTATACTATTTTCCAATAACTTGATTCGCTGAAGAAATCAAGTAGCTCAAAGGAAAAAGATAACAGAATATTTCTCCTTAATTTATTCCTTACTCCATAAAGACCTCAAACTATGAGCTGGATTTTCATTCACAAAGCTTTCCAAAACGATTCTGCGTTATTTATAACAAAAGTGTTACTTTAAACACTCTATCCCTACCATCCATACCAAAACTTCCATAACATGTTGGCTGCTCAGCATTTTACTGGAAAGATGTACTATATTTTGCCAGAAGTGTGTTCAACTTAGCTGCAGTTATTTCTGATGGGTAAACCCTGAATTCAGATTTTATGCAGTGATCAACAGCAGCCTTTCTGAAAGGCACAGGTAACAGCTTTCCTCTAGTTAACTCCTATCTGCATCAAATAATCTTTTCAGAAAGCTGCACAGCTTTTTTTTTTTTTTTTAAACATTTCCCCAAAATAGATAATCCACATCAGGCCACAGATGGCAAGATGCGTATTGTTTCTGTGTTCTGGATTTACCTAGCTTCAGCTTCCAGCTACTACATTTTATTACGAATTTGCTTCCTAAGACTCACCATTATATTACTGTTTCTGCAAGGATCTCTGTGGACTGCTCAAGTTGCCATCACTTAACCTTTGATTGTTTCCTGTCTCACAAGATACTTAATAACTCTTCTGTCTTCAGAATCCACTCTAATCAAAAGCTTCCCTGAACTGCTGATACCTGGCTCCCAGTAACTTCACCACACATCCAAGAGCTGCATTAGCCCTTTTGATTGTATGATGTTACTAGAGGCTTCTGTTCAATTAACTACCCATTGAGACAGTGCTTCACAATGTCTAGACTGCCAATGACAGTTTATGCAATCTACAAAACTGACCAACATTCTTTGATCCTAAATGTTTAACTCCGCATTTAGGAATATCAGAAATGCATGGTTCATTTGATCCCATTTTATCAAACCAGTCAGATCTCACACTGTTAACGAGCTCTTTTCATTATTTAATACTTACTCCATCGTTCGCCATCTGCATCAGTATCAGCTCTAGGTTTTATTCCAGATCACCAGTCGGGGGGGTAGCATGGGATCTAGTCTCAGCAACTAATCATTCATTTGCAATTACAGCCTGGCACCTGACAGTGAACAGTCCTCCACTCAGGTACAATGCCCTACAATACCTATGTTGTTCATCTGGCGATGAACAACTACATTTTAGGTTGGATATTAGGAAGAACTTCTTTACTGAAAGGGTTGTTAGGCATTGGAATGGGCTGCCCAGAGAAGTGGTTGAGTCACCATCCCTGGAGGTCTTTAAGAGACGTTTAGATGTTGAACTTAGTGATATGGCTTAGTGGAGGACTTGTTAGTATTGGTCAGAGGTTGGACTAGGTGATCTTGGAGGTCTCTTCCAACCTAGACAATTCTGTGATTCTGGGCCCCATCTTGACCCTAAATAAAGGGCACAGATCAACTGCTTACCAGACGCTGTAATCCTAACAAAAAGATCAGCTGTACAAAGCTATATTCCATAAACCTATAGTGACCAGCAGCAGGAGCCTCCCACTTCAGTTCTGCGGGAACCATTCCTTTATTCACTGTAGAAGTAATGTCACAAACAGGCCTATAATTACCTGAGTCTCCCTGTGAACCTTTTAATTACCAGCGCATTCTTTTTTTCCTGCCCTCTTGGACATCTCTCAATTATCCAAGATTTAATGACAGGAAAATAACCAACAATATTAATTGCTTGCAAAATGCTTTGGGCAACGCTGCAGTCCAGTTTACCTGAATCTATACAATAAAAATGTGAATTAACTTGCTGTTACTGAATGTGCTCCCTCGCTCTTTTCTTATCATCTTAAATGTAGGAAAGCTTACATCACTAACAATTTTAGCTAGCTAACAGAGATGTTGTTATATTTAGTGTTTCTAAAAGGCCAAAGAACTCGGAAGATGCACACTTTTTTGGATGCTTGTATATATTTCCAGCAACATGTTTCTTCACATACATTTGCTAGGTACCTAATTGCTTGGCTTAAATCATTTTTTTTGAACACTATATGCTGGAAAAACACTAATTAATTTCAGAATATCTTCTAGAAGCACTTAGAAAACATTCTCATGGTGGTGGAAGCAAGGTCAGACACACAGCTTTACAAAGAAAATGCTATAAAGCATGATACTTGCATGCAAGCAACCATTAGGTATCATCATGACCAAGTTGCAAGTATTTTAAATGTGCTACTTAACAGAGAATACCAAATGGCTAAAAAACGATGAACAGGAAGCAAATCATTCACATTAAGCGCCCCAGATATTTAGGTACTTAACCACCCAAGTGGTGTCTTGATATACACAAGATATTTAGGGAAAAAAAAAAAAAAGAGGAAAGAGACAAAGATCTCACTCACCATAAAGCAAATGTAAGCACAGATAGATTAGGGAAGCTGACATATCAGTTAGGAAACATGTTTTAGAAGAATTAAGTAGCATTCCTTTTCAAAAGAACTATGAAATTTATGACAGGACTTGCCACAACCAGATACAGTAGCCTTTAGAATAGGTTTTTATTGTAGTTTTGAGATGCAATGGATTGTACATAGCACCTACCTTGAATGTTTACAAAGTTTACGAGGTCTATTATGCAATTTCCGATCCCAATTCTCTGGATCACTGGAGTTACTGTCATAAGGATGAGGCCGTCCTGCCATTCCACTGTAAGCTTCCTCACACTACTGCTCTCAAAAGCACACATGCAGCACTCACAACCTACATTAAGAGAGCAGTGTTTACCTTTGAATAATTCCATACAGGAAAAAAAGAGACAGATGCATAGTTTAGTGTTGTTAGTTTTCATTGTTTAAAATAAAGATTACAGAACATAGGGTATTCTGAAGCACGACTTCTAAAACACAAAACAATAATCTTCTACACATTTTGCTGATACCTGCACTAAAAAGATTATTTTGTTATAAGTACCAGTTCTATAAGTGTTGGCAGATAACTTCAGTTTCTGCCACAATTCCACTGTGTCCAAATAGAAAAGTCACTAGTTATAAAACACAAGGCAAACATCACTTTCTTTCAAATGTATCAACATAATTCAAAGAAAGATCCCAATGTAAAAAGATTAGTTTTACAATTTGAGTGGCTGTCCAAAAGGAAAACAGAATTAAGATTAACATTTTTATCTGAGTCCTTACTCCAAAAGGGAACAAACAACAATACTTAGAAACACTCAATCCAGTCCAGTTTCACTGAATTTTGCAGAAAGGACCAAAATTTCATAGAAAAGTACAAATCATCATAACCCTGCCCTTGCTTTGACTGAGGTACAATATTATGTTGAACGCCCACTAAAAATTCACTCTCAGATAAAAATAACTTCGTTACTGTCATTCAAAACAATCCAAAACAACTAAAGTCAGGCCTAGAAACAACCCTTTTGTCAAGACAGTTTTATAGATCAAAATGACCTGGTTACAAAAGCAATGAAGCAGCCCCAAGTGACCAGCTGATGGTTCTACAGCACCTACACTCGATGAACTTTGAGGTCTTTTCCAACATACATGACAGTATGATCTGGAAAAACCCAGTAACAGATAGATAAGCCTACCACATTTCTCTTAAATCTTAGGCTAAATATTTTAGAAACATCACATTCTCCCACTCTCATAATTAGTATATTTCCATTACATTCTATGCAACTTATCCTTTTTGGAAGTGAGTCCCAAAGGAACTGAGACTTCTCCTTTAAAACACTGTAGCTTCTCAAATAAAGACCTTCTTGTCATGTAAAAGAGAAAAGCTTCCAGCTATATTTAGACCCAAAATTTTTATTACAGGGGAATAGTAGAGAACTAGCTCCTTAGAAAGGTTACTTGCATACCAGTTTTTCTTTCATGTTCAGTTTTAAACAAAGAAAATAGATTTCATACTATTTCCCAGAATGAAATATTTTTTTGCAGCTAAAATGAGTAAACAGATTATTTACAGTCTGTCCTGCAAATCCCTTATGTTCTTGTATAACCAAAATTTAGATATTTGCTTAACCTTTTGTCTTCAGCACCATTCACACGTGAACTGCTGAGCAGCTGCTTAGTCACAATGTTAAAGCTGCAGCCTTTTATAATTTCCACCATATAGTTTCTTTTCCTGCTACAGTTTCTATAATTCCATACACTTTGGTTGGAAGACTAATAAGGTCATGTGTTCACATAAAGTCAGGGAAAGAAAAAAAAAAACATTTCATTAAAGGTTTAATTTCATCAAAAATTACAGCAAATGTTCAACTTTCTCATGCAAAAAGCCTCAACAAGCATTTCAGTGTGTATTATACCTGGAAATTCAGGTTACCAAAGCACAGTCACTGCATGATGATAGTACATAAACTCAGAAGGTTATAGGACTTACGCTCTTGTATCAAGTGTGCTTAGATACTTAACAAAGAAACTAAAACCTAGTTCAGAATGGAAAAAGCCTTGTTAAGGAGACAAGGGGAAGGAAGCCTGGTTTACAAATCCAGAAGTGAGTTCCTTCAGCAGCTGTCACTCAGGACACAGGTGCCGTATGATGCACTATTTTTATATTGCTTGTGCATGAAAATGAAGACAACTTTTATCCTGGACTGAAACAAATTGCGTTCATTAGACTGAGTCACTCAAGCAAGATAAACGGCAAGTTTTACTACTTGTGGCAACAAGAGTTTACATGGAGAAGCACAGAGCACTCTCCACCTGGGACGACACAATTACTCCTTGGCAATTACTCCCACCTGGCAGGTCACCATCTCCCAGCTGTTGACTAAGGCAGGTACCTGGGGAGACTCCCTTCTTGCTGAAGCACCGCAGTGACAGGCTTGTGCAGCACCATACACACAACCTCACTTTCCAAGCTTGTTTGTTTCCACAAATTCCCTCTTCCCATCTGGAGCCTTACAAACACCTCACCCTCTCACACGGACCCAAACCAGTGCCTTATCAGGCTCGGTTTGTCAGCTAGCAGCTAGGTCTTATTAAAATAAGGACATCAGACATGGAAAAGCAGCAGTTATTACAAAAACTGCAGCTGAAAGGGCGCTTTAAGGTCACTTTAAGTTTTGTCATGCTTTCTGCCTTCTTCACCTTGTTCATTTAATGAAAATGACAGGCTCGACATGAGGGTATAGTTCCACATGCACTCAAAACTTTTAAGTAGGATTACTTCCTCAAACTGCTTTGCTGTGCAGTGCCAGGTTTAAGCCATTACAAACAATAAGTGACAAAAGGACAGAAAGGAGCAAACAGGATTGCCCCCTATTCCCTTTTCCCAGCTCAGAGCATGTGAAAAGCCACAGGAGAGTTTCAGCGATGTAGACTGCTGGAGTACTAGACCCACACGCACCTGACACCTGGAGCACAATTCTGAGACCAAGATCTACAACCTGAAATGTCCAAAGCCACATCTTGTGAAACTTCTAATATAAATTCCCAAGCATACCATGCTAAGGACTTACAAACAAGAAAGTCTCCCCTGCGTTCTCCACTCAAGGAGACCTTAACAAGCAACACTCCTCTAAGAAACAACTTGCTAACACAGCCAATTCTTCTCGATTGTTGTTGAGAGTGCTTTCGAGCTGATTATAAACAAATGTATTTTTTAGTTTTATTCCAAGTTTTAACAAACCCATAAAACCATAAATAACAGAAAAACATCATAAAATTATTCTTATTGAAGATAGTTACTTTACAGAATGCAGCATTTGCTAATTGTGTCTAACTAGTCCAGCTGATTCATTTTAAGCACTTTTGCAAATCCACTTTTTCCTGCAAAAGAAATAAATGCTTCAACTGTGGTTCAAATGATGACAGTTTTTTTGTGGATTTTTTTTTTTGGCATAGATTGACATTGTGGGCAATACAGGTAATTTATACAAAAGCAAATGTTCTTTGCAGAAAATTCTGACCTTGGGTGTAAAACAAAATATAAGTGCAGGAGGACGTGGTTCCAAATACCACCCAAATGCCTCCCATGAAATCAAAAAAAATACCTGAAAAATGTTGGTAAAGGTACTGGGAACACATTAAAGAAAAAAATCAGATCCAAAGATCTTGTGTAGAACACACAATACTGGTATATTGGCTAACCTGACTGCCATTTAATTAGCTAATAAGCAATTCTCTAGGTGCAAATAAGGATTTCTGACCCCTCTGAAGACAGCTGATGTACTGAAAATTAGCACAAGGAGAAACTCTGTAAAACAGTACTGCTACAAATCAGGAAGCAGACAGATTTTTAAACCTTTCAACATAGCTAGAACACTATAGATTTGCTAACATCAACTTGAAACTGAAATCATTACTAATTTATGATTTTTTTAGGCTATGGAGACACAGTAAAACTAAAGACAGCCACGCAGTGGGTTCAGGAAGCTAGCAATCTACGTGGTAGAGCCAATGTGTGCACTCCAAAAACCAGTAATTAATGTGTTTACACCACCACTTCAGGAGCTCATAAAAGAACATATCATACACTAACTTGTGATAGCAGTAGAACAGATTGTGTTCAATAATATTTCAAGCATATTCAGTTCTGTGCTATGACAAAAGGTAATACACAAGAGCACACAGCAGTTTGAGCAACATTTAGAAAACATCAGATGGTGGAGAGAAGAGCACATACTTCCGTGAGATGCAGGACTTGCATTCTTCAAGGTACTGCAGATGGAAAAAAATCTTCAGTAATCTTTCAGGAAAGGAGTAAAGCTAACCTCAAACAATTTTCAATACTTTTCTAGCCAGACACATTATATTTATTGGGCACAAATGTAAGGCTGCATAGCTCTGGAGCCTTGCTAAATAAGATTAAAATAGCCCAAGTTTTGAGGCAGAAGCCCAGGAAGTCATTCCAGCACCAGGTGGAACAAGGAACTGATTGCTCCAGTTGTCAGTACAGAATACAACATGCAGAAAAACTAGCACATAACACCTCAGCAGTCTTACAGCTACTCAGATTTAAGCAGGTCAGAAAGGTTTCCTAAAGTAGGGCAGGTTTCAGCAGCTCATCTGCTCTAACCAGCTTCATCAGTGAAATGCCCTGTAAAGCTGAACCAGGTTAATCAGAGGGATCCAGTAGACAAGTCACCAGCTTGGACAAAACCTGGCATTAGTTGTGACAGGCAATCTTTAAACTACCGGTTACTTAGACTGTACAGGGTGACCATCTGCTGCTTACTGCCTCTAGTCAAAGCATGAAAGCATAAACAACAAAAAACTAACTTACAAATAAGATTTACTGGGAATGCAAGAACAGCGTGATATTACATCCTAATTAAGGAATACAGTTCAAAGTACACATGATAATAATGCAAACACCATATATCATGGAAACCCATACCTGCCAAGTGAGTTTCTTGCAAGCTAGCACAGACAGCAGCCGCAACTTAGCCACATGCAGCAGGTTTATGAGTCCTCATCATCGAAATGTTATCAAACTTACACTCACAAAAGCATAGCTAAGAAACATCCTTTGCAACGCAGTACTAACACTGAAGCTAGTAGGTCAAGATTGAAGCTTCTTTTAATGAGTAAGAAAAACAAACAAACAAAAAAATCAATAGAAACAGTCATGTGAAGCGGATATTCCCCCATTTTTATAGCACCATGAGTAACAGATACCCAGAGACTACATTGCAGGCTTTAACTTTGTAATTCTTGTAGGGAATATGACCATAAAACAGCTATCTGATACTGAAAACCTAAAAAGAAGAAGGCAGGTGATTTTTCCCCCTTCTGTATTAGTGTTCAATGAGTAAAATCAGCCTAGGTTTACCTGTTAAAAAAATAAATAAATGAAAAAAATTAAAAAAAAGTTCAAAGGATTGAGCAACTTCTAGACAAAATCAGAATCCTCATTGCAGAACTCAACTTTGTGCTGCTACTATCTCTGCCATCACACATGGCTCAACAACATAAAACAAAGAAAAGACACAGGGCTTCGTAGCACGCCTCACCAGCGAGGAGATGAATACCATAAAACAGAGGATCAGGTAGATTTCTTTGTCTAGAAAGTAACAAGCAAGGTCTATAGCACTGATCGCACCAGCAGTAACAAATAAATCTCAGCAAACAAGGAAGTCCCAAATATTTTTCACAGTTTGCATGAATTCTAAACTAGCATTTGATTGTATATGTATTTTTAAAAGCTACATACATTTATTGACAAGGAACAGTACCATGCCAAGACTTAAGCAACACCATTGAGGAAAGCAGTGCTGAAAAATATTAGCTCATAATGAGATTTTAATTTTTGTGTATACATACAGGAGGAGATAACCCCAGCCTCAAACATACAGTCTAAGAGAGCGTACAAATTAGAACAAAGTGACAGGAAAAACCAACAGTGATGACATTTGTGACTAATAAAATAAGCAGTGTCAGCCACACATCAACCATTTCACCATTTTCGAGTGCCACTGTGACTAAAAAAGGAAAACCGGGCTTCAAGAATGAATCCAGTGAGTGATATGAGAGCTGCTTTGACCTGTTGTCTTTCTTAACCCCCAGTCTTCCTGACACTAAAAAACTGGATAAAAGCACAAACGTTATGTGCTGAAAAATTTGTCTGAAGAACAGTCTGAAACAGCATCATGAGTAGATGTCAATGATGACCACAGACAGGACACCATTCACTATAATGAGTTTTTGGAGACAGAAATGGGACAAACCTAGATGTAATATTAAAAGTCCCTAGGAAGAGAAGTTGTCTACCTTAACAGAGGAAAAAAAAAATCTGTGATGTTTTGCATGAAAGAGACCTAGTCAGAGACAAATCCACAATGACAGATTGGCAAAACAAATGCGGTGGAACAGTTTTCCTTAACTACAGAGAAATGGTCAAAAATCAGCCTGTTCCTTTTGACTGCATTCAAGGTATATGAGTTCATATTAACCCCTGCAAAATGATGCAGAGAGAGATTTTTAGATCAGATAAAAGAAAACAAGTGCGAAGCGTTCGGTCAAGAACTGTGAACAGTGTGAAGCTGATAATTTGAGCTGTATTTCTGAACTATCTAGTTTAATAGCAAATGGAAGAGAAAAAAAGAGGGTCTTCCAGAAAAAGGATTATTGAAGGTGAAGCAACAGGTAAGTACTCCTTAAATAAATTACCCAAGATGATTCACAAAGACAGAAGCAAACAAAAATAAGGCAAACAAAAGACGACAGTCCAAAGGCTACTGAAAAGCCAGGTTTTGAGCAAGTAGTTGAACTTGTAGAAGCCAGCCAACAGTGACGAACAAAAAGATACAACAGGCATCCTCTACTTCGGGCAGAGGAGACGGACAACTGACAGAAACAAATCTGGGGAAGGTCTGAGACAGAGCTGGGTCCCAGTTCTGAAAGGAAAGAGTTCTGGAGCGACATGCGGGGTGAGATGGGAGATACAAACAACAGGACGCAGAAGCAGAAAAAAGACGTAACATTGGGCAGCTAGCACGTAGTTATACTGTGACAGCTTCACCACGGAAGAATTAAATATTTTCCTGCAAATAAGATCTGGTTATGTGGGGAAAAAAATAAAAATTATAAAAGATAATTAGTTCTGGCAGTCCTGGGGCAGGTACGGCTCTGCTGGGGGAGCAGGGCAGGACAGCGTGCTGGGCGGCTCTGCCTCTGTGCTGCCCTCGCGCCGCCGGTGCCGAGACCCTCCCGGCGCTACCGCGACGTCCCTCAGAAGGCGCCGTGCGGTTCCCCGGGCGCAGGTCCGCAGACACGGCCCCGGCCCCGGCGGTCCCGGCCGCCCCGGCGGTCCCGGCCGCCCCGGCCCCGGCCCCGGCCCCGGCCCCGGCCCCGGCCCGAGCGCCGCTCCGCCGCCGCCGCCGCCGCCGCCCGCCCGCCCGCCCGCCCGGCCTGCCCGCCCGCCGCCACTCACCCCCACGGCGCCGCGGCCGAGCCCCAGCCCGAGCCCCCGCCTCCCGCCGCTGCGCCCAGGCCCGTCGACCACCACCTCTCACGACAGCCGCGGCGGCGCGCAAGGGGAGGAGACGGTGGCGCTGAGATCTCGCGAGACTTTGCGGGCGCGCGGCGACGCCGTTGCTAGGGGAGGGCCTCCCTCAGAGGCCGAGCTGGGGAGCGAGCGCCGCCCGCCGTTTGTGAAGAGCCGCTCCCGGGTTAAACCCGAAGGACGTTATTTCGGCTTGATACGGACCTCTAGGTTCCACGGGCTGCGTCATCTGCAGTCCCGTTAGGAATATAATCGGTGACTGTGTCTCATTCCGTGATTCCTCTGCGGAACTGCCATGTCCCACGTTACGGCATCTTCAGTGTGCTCAAGTGCCTCAGCTGTTGAGGTGACACTGAGCCCTGAGCACTGCTCACGCAGGGAGAAAATCTGGTACCACGGTCTAGCCATGTACATGTCTGAAAGCAACAGCTGTCTCTTTTCTAGGATATCCTTTATATCACCACTATTAAGCACACACAGCTTTATTATCAGGTGAAGGGCTGCAGAACTCCAGGTAATACGTGTGCTCAAGCAAATTACAACTAGTGGAGGGTCTGGAAGGAGGAAGAGCAAATCCATGCCCCAAGTTTTGAATGTCTGTCTGTTCCCCTTTGTACATGGTGGAAAGCCAGTTTGGTTGCACAGTGGTTATTTTGGGGCAGCCCCATTGAGCATGGGGGCATCTCAGAGTCTCATAAAATGCTGTTCTAAGCCTCTGTTGGGCCAGACCTCCCAGGGCAATCATGCAGGTAAGAGGGAATTTCAATCTATATCCTGCTGATGAGTCTATTCACCTTGAGCAGGGTTCTGACTTAAGAAATCGATGCAGAAAATGCTGGAAACAGTAATATTATGGATTGCACATCTATTTAAGTGCTTAAATTGCACTAGCTGGCTTTTGGGCAGTGGCATTGAAAGCTTAAGCCATTTTTAGTTGATTGTTATGAAAATTGAGAGAGGAAGATAGAGCTTAAGAGGAAAGGTAAAAGAGGAGGAGAGATGTCTGAATGTGAAGAAATACATGTGACAAAGATTCCTTTGGACTCAGTCATGTACATCGTAGCTATTGTGCAGTGAGTCATTACCAGAGTGACACTAGCCAAAGTTATATTTGTGATTCAGGTGGGTGGGAGTGTTGCAGAAATGTGCCTGACAATCTGAGTTTGGGCATTGTCAGACTTAAAGATGTATTGCTGTTGTTTATTTTTCAACATTATCAAACCAGTGGAAGAAGTTGACAAATTGGCTATCAGATTCCAAAGACTGGAACTCGATAGCCAATGCCCTTTGACCCAGGATTTGTGTCTTTACTGTACCAAAATGCCCCATAAAAGACAGAAGCTTTGCTGCAAATGTGAATCCCTTAAATGAATTCTGTTTTCCATCCTTTACAATAGCCACACAGAGGCGAACCATGCAGTTGTAGAAATCCACGGGTAAAAACAATGACAGGCAATGCAGGCTGCACAAAAGCATTTGAATGTGCTAGCTAGGTGAGGAATCAGATGTTACACACTAACAGTAAGCTGAGCAATACAAAACAGCAATATTTACAGCAGCCAAAGTTAGAAGCAGCTAGGAAAACCAAATCACCAGCAGCAGGGTTTGCCTACAGATCTTAACCATTTGTCTAGATTTTAATTGGAGTTCTCATGATTTTAGCTTTGTTAATATTTCATGCCTTTTTTTTTTTTTATGTGCCACTGTTTTATTTCCCCTGAGAATGGATATTGATGTTAATGCTTGATGCTTCAGTAATGAATCATGAGTGAGAAACACGATTATATTTCTTTTTACTAATAATTTTATCTAAAAGAGGTGTGTACAGTCGATGTCCATCTGCACAGATGTTTGAGGTGTTTGAGGGCACAGGTCTTAGCAAAAAGCCTTTGTCAAACCAGAAAACAAGGTTTTCTGCCTCGGATGCATAGAAACTGCATTCTTCAAGGAACGGAAGAGGCCTTATAGAGACACTGTAGGACCCCATCTTTGGGAGGCTGATCCTATGGATGAGAAAGGATGTGGACTTACTACTTTTCTAACCTTACCTCACTGTAACAGGAGACACAGGAAGTCTCCATTGGTGGTCACATGCATGTCTGATTCTGTTGTGAAATGCAAGCGAACTTAGAATTTCAGTGCTTAGAAGCAAATAGACACCCTGGTGTAAATCTAAGGCAGGGAAAAGAGCTTGCATGCACTGGAGAGTCATGACTGAAGTGTCTCCTCCAGCAATGTTGTCTGGAGACGTGATTTTGGTTCATACTAGCTAACAGCTAGTATTTGGCCATGTGCAAGCTCAATCCTTTGCCTCTGGTTCACTGTTCTTATGGGAAGATAGGTGGTCAATACCATTTGTTTCTCTGTACTGCTCATTCTTCCATAGATCTTTATCATGCCTCTTTTTATTTCTATTCTGGCTCCTGTTGTTACTATTTATAATCATATGTAGCTGCTTTAGTGGCCCTATTTCTTCCTAGTCCCCTTAATCTGTGAAACAGAGATAACCAAAATTGCACGTTAGTCCAGGTGAAGACAAACCTGTGCATTATACCATGGTATTATACTATTGATAACATCCTCCGCCCCACTCTCAACATTTTGCAGTTTTGGCTGCTGCTACATTGATCAGAAATTTATGCTGAAAAGCTGTAACAAACCTGTTTTCTAAATAATTATTAAGAAGTAATTTCATTCAAATTACATCTTTTATTTTCTAATGGGCATTACCTAGCATTAATTCATCTGCCAGTGTGCTGTCTTTAGTCCTTCTGCAGAGTCATACCAGATGTGGGCAAAGCAAGCATGATTTTAGCCATAAATGAGGCAGTGCTGGGCATAGTTTGTCTGTGGCTATATTTCTGGCTAAACAATGTTCAGTGGTGCTTTATCTGCCCCACTGAAGCCCTCTGTAAGCAACATGTGTCTTTTGAAATGTGCAGAAAGTTAAAATATTTGTGTAAACATCTTTCATCTACAGGATAGCTGAAGATTAGGAAGAAAAAGTTGTTTAGATAATAGAATCCTTTGTTTAATCAAAAGGGAAAAGGTTTTGAATTTGGTACTTGAAGGTTATATACTTTCTGTATGTGTGTCATTCTTGTAAGGGGAAGTAAATGGATTTGTGGTAGGTAAACACCTTTATTTTTAACCATCAGTATGATTTTGTATGCAGGAAAGACAAAAGGAAAGATTAAAATTGCCTTTTTTTTTTTGTATTTATATTGCTGTGATAAAATAAAATGGTTTAGTAATCATGCCCAAAATACTAAATAGTGACAGTTATGCTTCCAAATAATGTCCAAGAGCTTTTGGTCCACTTTATTTTGTAATACATATGTGAGACATAGGTACAAAAATGCAATTTTAAGTTAGCACAGATGTCTGATAAAAGAATAAATAGAAAGTGCATTTTAAGGCAATTCTACAAACAGACAAGTGGCATGGAGTCCTTCCCTGTGTGGGGGGCACACTGGTGTGCACTGCTATGTCATCTGCTCGCTTGCTTGCAGCACCAGGGCCTTTACATTAGTAAAAGTACAGCCTAGATTATGAACTACAGTTCACTAGTTATGAATACCTTTCTAGCCTCCAGCAGATTGCATTTATATTTGTAATTATATATGAATTTTTCACTGGGTTCCCCAAGATGTGCTAGGCGTCAAACAAACAAGAAGTGGTATGGGAACACACAGGTGCTTTGGCAGCAATTTAGAGCAGCAATTCATTTAGGTTTGAATTCTGGCAATGGCAAGTTTGGAGGAAACTGCCATTACTCCTACTGAGAAAATGTTCTTGTTAGTCAGAAATGGTTGAGCTCCTAAGCACATATTTGTATATACTATTCAAAATAATTTTGTATTTGCACCTTTTTGTTTTTTTTAATATTACTGTTATTATCATTGTTTTCTTCCCCACCTGTATTTATGTCCAATTCTTTCTGAATCCTGCTCAGAGTTTTCATGTATTATATCTAATGGTTCTTGTACCAGATGTTGATTTCTACATGTTAATTTTCATTTCAGGGATTTAACAAACTGCAATCCCAATTTTATAAAAGTGTACATGTGAAATAAGTAATTTTATTTATGAGAGCCACTAGTCTCACAAACAAACATTACTTAGCCGTGAGGCCTAAACACAATATGCAGAAATTCATAGATAGATAGTTTATAGACTGAAGGAGGGACAAACGTAAGTATTGCAACATCTTTGTTTCAATTGTGTTTGTCTGGTGTAGAATCATTCCCAGTTCTATAGTTAGGGGCATGAATAAATATGTGCTACCATCTCTGCTCCCACAGTTTCTGCAATTAATTATGGGTTGTCATCCTTTGAAAGAGGGAAGTTAATCAAACCTTCCCTTCATTTCTGTATTTTGCAAAATTCCATTCTTCTCTTTCATACAGAACTTGTTTTAATTCTATTTCATTCTACTTTAATCTTAAGCTTTGCTTTCCTGCTTCTACTTTTTATGCTTGCAGTCTTTAATCTGAAGTTATTATCATGCAGCTTTTGCTATGCAATTGAATTTCATCTGGTTTTAGGCCTTCTTCTGAAAATAAATGTGGATTTAAATTTACATATTTTCATTAGTACAAAGTTAAAGTTTAACCGTAGGCCAAATGCATTTATACACTGTTGATTAACAGGGCAAGTAGACCTAGTGATTACAGAAAGATGCTCTCTACGTAAGAGTGGTAGAACTGGTCTTAAATGATTTTTAGCTTTCTTAGGGTGTTGTTTGTTTGTTTGTTTGTTTTTAATTTCCCTGGAAATTTGTAAGGTATATTAGCTATTTAAAAGATACCCGGAAATTACCAGCAATGGTCATGGGTGGCCTGTAAATACATTTTTTTATTTGGCTGTGAAATGCCTAACTCAGTGGGGGCTACAGTCTTGAAAGGAGCCTTTAATCCTTTCTGTAGTTTGAATAAATAATAATAAAAGGCCCTACTTGATCAGTGATCTACAGACACATGCTTACTTGGACAGATATAATGCTCTTGGTCTTTTCATTATGGCTTTGTTTTAAAGAGTACATCCATGTAAGCTTTGTCCAGATCGATGTTTTTTTTCTGCCCTGGTGCCCACAAATTCTCAGGGAGCAGCCTCCGACTTCTTATCTCCCCCAGGACAATATCATCCTTGTTTCGAGGCCCCTGGGTCCTAGCATCCTCAAGGGCACTGTGCACATCCTGCAGTTTCATCTGAAGCCAGTCCTGTCTTTCCATGGTGTGTCGATGCTCTCCAAGGTTATGCATTAATTGCATCTCACTCACTGATCTTTTCCTGAAAGAAAGGAAAGCAAAGGAACAGACGCAGAGTCTTCTTGAATTCATGATTTTCTCTCAAAACCCAGGCTTGGGAACTTTTGTAATGTTCAGCAATACAGAGCTGTACAACCTTCCTTTCTAATTTGTAAGAGATAGAATAACATCTGGAGAAGAGAAGGAACGTGGATGGTAATTTGTTAATGACAATAGATATATTAGTCAGAAGGCATCAAAAATGGGAAGTAGTTCGGTTCTATGACAATAGTGTTTAAATAGTGTTTGTATATTTATCATTTATTTTATCTGTTGTAGTTAAGCTTAGGGCTTACATGGCAAGAGTTAACTGATTAATAAAATTATGGTATTTGTTCAGAGTACTCTTCTGTGAACACTAGAGTTAAGGAAGCATGGTTTCCTGTGGATTTTTATCTTAATGATGATTGATGTTAGTGCCCACAGGTGAGGTCCAGCTAGACTCTTGCACAATAAGAAAGATGTTTTCCTATTTAGGATCCCCCAAACATCTAATCAGAATCACAGAATCATTAAGGTTGGAAAAGACCTCCAAGATCATCTGGTCCAACTGTCCCCAGTGATCTTCCTAAGAGAACACTTACGTGACTTTTCTTCCTCTACTATTTTCAAAAAACGTTTAAGAACTCTGTGTATGAGATCTCTAACAATGTGCCTAGAAGACAGTGTTTGGCTGACTGGGCCAAGGGGTTCAAAAACAGGGATAGAAATCCTGACATACACTTGTATACAGACAAACTGACCATCTTCTCAAGAACAGCTAACATTATCCTGCAAAATTTGGAAGTGTATAATAATGTACTTACATCATTGGTCTTCCATCAGAGTTTGTAAAAAAGCATATGGCATATAAAATCATTGCAGTCTTGGCCAGATTTATTATAGAAGTCATTTTGTCTGCAAAGATAGTAATTAATACACGTATAAATCTGTATTTCAGGTAATTACTGTTCTAAAAAAGAAAGGTTGAAGAAAGACATCAGAGAAGTGACTTTAAAAACATTCTTCTCATGAAATGGGTTAGAGCAAGGAATGCAACAGAAGAATTTAGTTCTATACCAAGTTTTGTGAACAACTTACTGTAACTTTGTAGGCAAGTCTAAAAACTTCTGTCAGCCTTAGCTGCTCTGCATCATCCTCATCTAGGCACCCATGTTTTCAATGACTGGCTGAAAAGCAGTGTTCTTTTAGTTCCACTATTTATCATTTATACTTGGTATGCTCCAAGTGTATTGAAATACTTATATATAGCTATGCAAGTGAAAAGTTTTGTTCTTTTAGCTATTTCTTTCGTGTCATCTAGTTGCATTTTCTTTAGAATGAAGAGGCTGACACTCTTCTTGACAATTTTGCATAGTGACATATCTCTACTGAGTTATTTCATTCTCCATTTAATAGAGAATCTCACAATAATCTCACAATAGAGAAATGAGAATTAAGCCCTGCATTTTTTCATTGTAAATCCTGCCTTGCCAGTATGATTTCCACTCTGCTTTCTACATCATCAGCAATATTTCTGCTTGGTTTGTACTTGAAGAATACTTTTTATTGATGATGCTACAACAAGCAGATATGACACAGACAAAATTTCAGTTTCCAGTTTGGATTTTCAGTATTGACAGCCAGAAAAGTTTTTGTTTTTTTTTTTTTTTTTTGCTAGAGCTTAAGAAATTTGATAGACAGTAACATAAACATAAGAAATATAAAACTCCAGAATGCCGTTCTTGCATTATTTTCTGCAGTTTCACACTAGGTCAGAAAAGCATTTACTACATGGCATCTTACATGATACAATGAATGTGATCCTAGCAGTCCATCTAGTCAATATTAAAAATTTGGATTCACTTCAAGATATTTCTAGCTTACTGTCTCAAACTTCTGCATTTCAAATATACCATTCAGATAATAAAACAGTTTGATCTTACATACATTCACTTTATCTATAAGATATTATTTTTAAGTCTGAAAAGAAGCTAAAGTAAAAGCTCAATAATGAATCAATGACAAAATCGTCTAGATAAGTCTCCTAGAGAACTTGGAAATAAAATATATACTTACCAGATACTATCTTAAACAGATTTCTCGTTTGGGTATGTCGGCAGATGACTGTCTCTTGATGTCAAGTATATTTAAAGACTACTGAATTGGTTTAGTGAACCCCTTAAATGTAACTCTAAAATAGAGCTTCTAAGTAACTTAGAAGCCCTTTTATTGTCTCAGTTGATGTCACTCTCAACACACACCCTCCTGACCCTCTTGTACCCACCCTCAGATGCTTTTGTTAATTTGGCATTTACAGGGAAAAGAAAGATCTCAGCGAAAAAGTATCCTTGGTAGCTGTGAAGAAGTTTGACTTTTAAATTCAAGTCCCCCGTTACTCATAGATTTGTGCCCAAGCCAGTGTGATCTCTGAAGCTGGTTGGAAGGATTTGCAGCTTTGTGATGTTAACTGCAGGCAGTGGGTTAGTGATCTACAAATGCAAGATAAAAATATTGAAAAGCTAATATGTGTAATAGTTGTGGGAAATAAGAACAGTTATACCTATAAGAATAGGTAACTGACACTTTAGGTCAGATTCCAGGTTTCTTGGTAAAAGAATATACCGAAGAGGAGCAGAAGCCCTGAGATGATAGAAGGTCATGTTTTTAATGAGAAACTGATGGTACTGAAAAGTTATTAAAATATAGTGTTAGAAACCCATTGTCCTGTTTACCTACACTTATGGATATACCTGAATCACTCAAATGTGTTAAAGTGGAGGCAGTTGAAGAGGCTGTGATATAAATTAGTACTTTAAAAATTTTAGCAAAGAAATAAAGAACTCTGCCTACATTCTAAGAAGTAAAATGTGTAAATAATACTATCCCATATGTATGAATAAAGACTAATTTTGGCTGCATGATAGTTTTCCTGCAGTAGATGCTTCTTCTGGTTTCTAGCCCATTTAATCAGAAAAAAAAAATGTTTACATCTGCACACTTTAACACACCATTTGGAAGCGATCATTGCTTTTACAGTGAATACCGTTTAGATTATGCTATCTATATACCTGTAGTATTTCACAAAAAGGCAGAACAGATATTTTATACTATTGAATTACAAAGATGGTATTGTCATGGGGAAAGGAGGGAAACACAGAAGCTCCAAAAAAAATCTAAAAAGAGTTCATGGTTCCCTCAGTAAATAGTAATCTGAGAAGTAAAGAAATAATCCACTTAAACAAGTTCAAGAGATCAGGATAGAGCTGGCTTCCAGTATTAATCAGTCATCAATATCCTTCTACCTACACAAAAAAGAAAGCATACAGAGGTTTATGGGGATGATACATTTTCTTAGGAGATTTATATCCACTTCAGCCACTAACAGCGCTAACCTGAAGGCTTTAGTGACTCAACATATAGCATGAACATGGCATTAAAAAAAATCATGCTTTCGTATAAACTGGTAGCAACAGATAGTGAAAATGGGCAATGAGCCATTAAGGACAATTGCAAAATGAGTATTAACAAACCTGAGCTGCAGATGTTATTCTTTCTGTTGAAGTTGCATACTTTACAATGCACATGTAAATCTGGAAGAGACCCCAGGCTGGAGCCTTGAATAAAAATGAGACAGAGAAAGCACCAGAGTATATTGCCATTGAAAATACTTCATTGACTTCAGACAGCTTAGAGTCTGTTAGTGCAGATACCCTTAAGATGTAATTTTAGCTGGCTGATTTGATGCGTACCTAATCTTTATAGCAACTCTGAAATAGGATTGCTTATTCAATGCCATTTTTATTCAAAGGTACTAAATAGGTTGTACCCAAAATCTCAAGCAAAGATTGCTAAACTTGATCCTTTGAAGGCACTTGCATGTGAAAAAATATAGAAGACAAATTAGAACTGCAATATTTTCCTTGAATGAGAGAAGATACAAAAATAATAATAAAAAGAATTAAAACTTGAAATATATATACAACATTTGTTAACTAATAGAGCCTGTGATAGTTATTATAGAAACTTTTCATTGCAGTTAAATATTGCTTTATCTGTATATACTGAAAAAAAAATATTTTGGACTATCCCTGATATCCAGAAATCAGGTTATTTGAAAATACTCATCTCATGTCATGTGTGTTCACTAAACATGGCATATCAAATGTGTGAATGACAGCTAGTGGACCAAATGAATGTAATTCTTTTACAAAACACTGTAACTGAACATTTTTCTTTGAACACAGTGTATTCACTGAGTAACTGTCAGCTGAAAATGGTGTTGAGCTCTTTTAATGTTGAAAAAGAAAGATGAAGATTCATGTTCTGTTTTATTTTTTTCTCTTTCTTAATCATCCCCATAAAAAAAAAAAATCAGGTCCCTTTTGGGCACTACTTAATGGAAGAGGAGAAATCGGGGCTAACACCTGCTGAAATTCTGTTCAGTGGGAGGCTTAAAACCAAAATTTGTAGTCACTGTGGTAAAAAGAGGTATATAAACTCTTAAGGAACGAATGCAAAAATAAAATATCTCTGCTATGAAAAAGCATTTCATCATCCTTTGAATTTATGTGTGCATATAAATAATGGGTGGAAAAAAAAATCACAAGTTTTTTAGGAAATTACCTTGTGTTAGTGAGAGTACATTTCTAGTGCACACAAATGAGACAGGATACAAGTTTTGCTTCTCTTGGAACAAGACAAGAAAACCCACAGTGGATTCTGAGTTTCCATGTTCTGAAGATGGCAGGCTATGAATGAGCCAATGTATAAAACTGAGTAGAACTGAATAGAGCAGTCCAGAAACTATAAACCGTTAGATATTTCAGGTATCTACCAGAGAAAGGCAACCAATTTGTCAATTGATTGCAAGCAATTATTGTATATTGTTGCATTATCAGAGAGAGAGATGAAAAACTGAAGATGCTGAAATGACAGGGTGGGAGGGAAAATCTGACCACAGCCTATTCCTCTGACAAGTCTGTATCTTGATCAAAGAACTACCCTTCCTTAACCTTCCCTTATAGATTGTACAGATACTTTAATCAACAGTGCATGAAAAAAAACCACTGTGTTTGTTTGCAGGGGGCATGACACCTTACTTTGAATTGGTACCATTGCATGTAATCAGACACCAAGGTTGAAGACAAGTGGGAAGCAATTAGATGGATTTTACAGCCAGGTAGGTAAACAATGGCCATATTCAAAAAATACTGAATACTGAATAATCTACTTTGTAAAGTCTATTCATTTTTGTTAGGAAAAAGTATTATGCTGCACCTTGAAACTAAACACATCCTGAGGTACATTACTGGAATATGGTTAGAGGATACAATACTTTTCTAGGATTATACACTAAGTGACTAAGAAATATTTTCACAAATCAATTATATAATCTGGTGTATTAATATTCCTTAAGAATTCTGGATTCTAATCCCCTAGATTTAAGATTTAACTGTTAAAGTTATTTTTTTTCCATGTTATTTACAAAATCAGTTTTTTGCCACTTTGGTTGTTCTGGTAGGCAGTTCCAGATAAAATGCATTCTAACTGCAACTATGACTAAGAGAATATTAGTAGATCATTGAGCAAGGGAACAGATAATTGGTCACACACTGGATAACTGGTGAGACAACCTTTCTAAATGTGTCCGAGGAATGTTCTGCCTTGACACAATGAAGATCCAAAGTGACAGTCAGTAAACTCTTTAGAACTTCATTTGATTGACAAGATTTGTGGCTTTTCAAATACCACAGGAGCATGTCTGGTAATTTATGTAAGCAATGTTGGGTATCTTCAGGTGCCTTTTGGGTTCTTGCAGCTAGATGAAGCTTCAACCACATGCCAATTTCCAATTAGATGAAAAAACCTGCAGACAAGTGAAAATCAAAAGGTGGTCTACCACATTCATAAAATGCATTTTTTGCAGCTACTGATAAATGCAAACTTGGAAATAATTTTTATCCGGTTACATAGCATTTTTCATCTGAGAATCAGAATGTTCACAAATCTCCCTGATTTCTTTGTAAGGAAAGTAAAAAATTGATGCTCTTTGTTTCTCTTTTATGGACATCTAGGCAAATACAGATTAAATGCAAATGTCACTGAGAAAAAGATTAGGAAGAAAACAGAAGCTAGTAGAGTCTAGTCCCATTCACCTGACTTTAAGTACACTTGGTTGCCTAGGGACTTAATCTAGACACTGTAATGATAATTGTGATCCAGATTAATTTTAGAATTTTCACTGATTAAGTGAAACATGCAACGTCTGAATGGACACCCATTTTTGCTCTCAATGTAGCTTATCCAAGTTACATAATGGAGATATCCAGTTTATTACGAATATCTCTATTGACCTGTCATGGACATGTCAGGCTTTGATGACATAATCATGAATGTATGAGTGTTTGCTCTTTGCATGCCACCCTATAGCATGGCTGCATAGAATTTCATATAGCATTACATGGCTGTTTTGAAGCCTAAATGGAGAGCTGTGCTTACCTCATCTCTCTCTCATGAGAAGAATCTGAAGCTTGGAGAAACAGCCCAGAACATCCAGGAGGAATGCTAAAATGGCTGTTAAGGAAAGTCATGAAGATGAGATCTTATTCCCTACAGAGACATTTCAGTGGTCAGTAACAAAAATACAGTTGTATAATGTGAATGTTAAGGAAAGCCTTATTTAATTTCAATTCATAGGTATTGACACATTGCTAAATAACTTTTAGGGAATTGTAGACTAAAGGTATAAATGTTTATAGAATTGTATATGAAACTATAGATATTACTTCAGATGTAAAAGTTCTGATAAATTATTTTACAGTCAATAATTACTTAGTGGAATAATAGCCCTGATGACAATGAAACATGTTGTCAGTGTCTTGCTGAATACATTGCTATAATGAAGCATAGTGTACTTCATGACCTTTTTCAGTAGATAAGAAGCTGGTACAGAACTCGAAAGTGTTGGATCATCAGATTTCTGGGGTCAATACCAAATGGAATTATGTATATGTATATGCATATGCAGACACATATTCCTATATAGGCCACAGTGTGTATTGGCCTATTACTAGCTGTAAATACTTGATTCAGGCTTGAGTTCCCATTTAATGACATGAAATGTAGTATAGCTCTAATGGGGGCTTGTGTTCTTTTTTGTTTTCCTTGAAACTGACATGGCATCCCTGACAAGCCACACAAGGAGACCAGTTTTGAGAGCATAAGTAATCCCTGAAAACGCGCAGAAAATGCATCTAGCATTGTGGACAGGGATGAATCTAAAATCCCCCCCTCTCCTTTTCCAGGCTTAAGAACCTCACTCAAGGCTTCAAGATTTAGGAACCCTCTCTTGAACATATATCTGCACACACATGCACATTCTAAAACATTTTCAAATCCATTAAGACATCTACTAAAACAGTTTTGAGTAATTACATATTAGTATCCACTGGAATCTAGAGGTGGGAGCTAGGGAACAGCAGATACCTACAAGTAAGAGATTTGACCTAAAAAGACTGTTGAAACAGTGAATATGCGAGCTCTGCATAAAATAGCATTTTCAACTCAGGATGACCCAGGATGGAGCAATGAAGATCTGCATTTTCTATGCAGGTAGCCACATATTTTCCTATTCTTTCTACTGAAAAAGCATTTCAAGTTCATATTCCCATATTTTTTGCAGTCACTGCAGATGAGCAGATAGTATCCAAGCAAGCGATCTGGAGCTTGATGAAATCTCATGGGAATGATGAGTTCAATTTACAAATGAAAAATAACATTTCAGATTTCTCCTTCAATCCAGTGAATGTTCTGAAAAAAATCTGTCATAAACAGCTTAAAAATATGGAGAATAGAGAACTGGCAAAAAACATTGTTTTGTTTGGATTATGAAAGAAAATATTGTGTTAGGTGCTATGCAAACATGCAGGAAGATGCAGACTTTCGAATAACTGTTCCTAAGGACAAAAATGTGTTGTATTGTATACAAAGTATTTCAGTATTTGAGATGCTAATTATCGCAAATAAAATGTTTTAAGTTATATGTTAAAGAACTTGTCCCAGATAATCAAATACTTTAAATTAAAACTTATAAGTAGCAAACTTTATTGAAGATTAACTCAATTTGTAGTCAAATATTTTTACCTGAAGTTTCTTCAAGTACTCCTTTAACTTATTTGTATATTTATTCTGTATATATATTATGCTCTGAAGTAATAATATATTTTCTTTATTTTCCCTCCTTTATTTAATCATTATTTTTCACTAAATTATTAACTTGATATTAATAATTGTCAATATCAAATTCTTGAATTAATAATTTTCTTTTACAAAACTCAAAAGACATTTTAAATACTGTTTATTTGCATTTTATGTATATTTTAAATCCTTCCATATTGGTCAGTAATTTTCTGAAAACTCATTTTTCTTCTTAAAACTTCCTGAAATATCAGTGAAACATGAAATTCTTACAGTAATTCTCATAATATAATTCATCAGGAAGTCCAGCCCCTTATGTGTTTTGACCATCAGTCACTTCTTTTTCTGCTTTTTACTTCATTCTTTTCTGTGGTTGGATTTGACAATGTAGTCTATGGTAAAATGAACTTTATAGTAAAATTCATGAGTCTCAGTGCTTAGCAGTTATTTGATTTTGTTTCTTTGTTTCTCTATGTTTCAGTCTCTATGTTGAGCTGCTGAGATAAAAAAGAAGAAAAAAATTGTTTTTGAATCTAAAAATCATCAGCCTGGCTTTTTCTATTATGATGTTCAGTAGAGAAGAATGTGATTACTATAATGTAGTGGTAATTTCAATGAATTAGATGATACTAGTCAGTATGTCCCTTGGATCTTGCTTGCTGGCATATATATTTCTTCTCTATCACCAAACTACACAGTTTATCTTGATTTTCCTGATAAAACGTTTAGTTCTCTGCTTAGCCTCTGCTGAAATATATTCCTAGGCTGCTTTTCTCCCTCCATCTGAAATTTACATTCCTCATCCTAGTTTTCTAGGCTTTTAGTAAAAGGCACAGATCCACACTTTGTTGCACAACACATTGTCATTTTAATTATGCATTTTGAACTAGGATACTAAGAAATCAAAATTTGCTTAGCTCGCGTTATGAATAAGTGACAATATAGAAGGCTGAGTAGTGAAGGACCCAATCCTATATTTCTGCCCTCATTTTCTACTACCTTTTGTTTTATATTGTAATCTTCCTATTTCTTAGCATAGTAAAACGAAGGTGAAAATTAACCACTTCCATCTGTGGCTCTTCACCACTTGCCTGAGCAAGTCACTTCACTTTTCCATGCTTCAGAGTCCATATTAAAATGGCCATCCCTATACAGTCCTGTCCCTAATGTGATTTTTTTCAGTGGTAACCCCTGTGTTAGGAACAAGCTTTCTTCCATTAGCCAGTTAACTTTCTTCCCTTTGACTCTTTTCCCCCTTCTTACTATGCACTGCAAAATTCTCGCTTGACTGTTTTTCAGTGCTCAAGAAAAGATAGCAATGAATATATATAGCAAAATATATTAAAAAAAGCAGAATCCGTAAGAAGCAGCCCAAACATACACTATACTACTGCAAACCATTACTTCAATTCCTTGCAGAAAGTAATTTTTCTAATTCTGTATGATCTCAAGACTGAACTTGTTGGTTATGGGCTTCATTTTCACATGATTTTTTATGCACATCCTAAGCCATAATCCCTAGCAGCCTTGTGATATTAAAGAAGAATTTAAGCAATGACTCATTAGTTTTCTCAAGGTTAATGCTCTGTCTCCTCTTGCATACACTGGGAAACTCTTTTTAAAGGAGTCTCTGGGTATCTCTAATACAAATGACCTGAAAAACAGTACAAAGGCACAGTCAGAAGCTAAAAGGAAATAGGACATACTAATGTGCAGAGGTAGTAGTAGTATTCTGGACCCAAAAATCTGTTTGTATCTGGGAGATCCATAAATATTTGTGAGAATATAGGTGCACTAAGAATATAGGTGCACTAAGGTGCACAGAGGAGATGGCTTGAGCTAACTGTTTTTGATGCATGTTAGCATCTGTGCTGTAACTATAGGAACGGACTTTATAAATAGCCCAACCCAGTTACCTTTTTCAGAACTTCAAGGATAGCTAGTGCCCAAAATAGATGAATTACATAAGTCAGTTCTCTAAACATACTCATTCGCTCTGCAAACTGGTCTCTTTGTGCACCACTGGAAAATTAGTGCATCCCTCTAGCTTACATTTAGTACTCACTGGAGCAGTTGTTCAGTTGACATAGTTACACTAACTCAAAGGAGCAATGCTAATCTTCAGCATCTGAGAGTTTGGACTTTGGTTGCAGATGTTTGTTAAAGTGCATTTAAAAAGAAGAGCAGATTGAATGTGAATTTTGAAGTTAAATCAGCTAGGGCTAAAAAGGCCTACTTCTGTACACACCAGACTGGATGCACATGGCTGAGTTATATGAGGAAGGGAAACACTCAGTCTGAATCATGCACATTTGCAAGATTGTCCTTGGACTTAAGATTACGATAGAAGCTAGAGAAATGTTTCTTCCTCTGGAAAACAATAGTATTTAAGAAGCATCTTATACTAAATAGATCTTATTCTGGAGTTCCAAAATCTATATTTAAAGGAGGAACTGTGTACAAATCTGGAGACCTAGTGTATTGTAAGTGGAAGTGTCGCTCTTGGACCAAATACTGATTCTCTAAAATTCTAAGGGCCTTTTACAATTCATTTGTGTCCTGAAAGGATTTGCAAACCAAATACCACACATGCCTCAATACATGCAATTTTATGCCCAGTTACTGCTTTCTCAAGCTGAGCAGTAAAATAGCTCATTGCTACAGTGGCCTAGCAGCCTAATAATTTAAAAGAACATTGGATTGGAATGGGCAGATCTGAAGACACACATGCTCAAATATGACCTTATCACATTAAGAATATACCTAGAGGAACAGTATTCTTCCGGCAGAGAGTGCTCTATGGTTGTTTTATCACTAATGCCAGAACAATGCTCTTGCTTATGGTAATCCTCATACTATCTTTGAGGGAAGAATTAACTATATCCATTTTACAGAGGAGCTAAAAGAAATAAGAAAAAAAAAGTCTATAAAACTTCAAGCTGAAATCTAGCTAGAATGATAGAATATATCAGTGAAAGGCCCCTGCATCACTGCATGTAAGTGGAGATACTTTCCGTTAAGAGTGTTCCACACTCTATAACATTATGGTTGCACAGACCAAAAGCTGAGCTCGTTTGGTATGTGGAGTCCTGCATTCCAGAAGGCAATGTAGACCACAGGGCTGTGAGTCTATTACTGCACTATTATGCAATGTTTATGAGCTCCCTGCCACAAATGATCTACCTCCTGCAAGAGACACATATTTCCTGCTTCAGCGGAGCTGCAATCTCATCTTCCCTGTATTTGTCTTCACAGAGATATTACACAAAATCTGCAGATGGGTTTTTTAAAGTTTCTTGGGTGTTATTAGATTTTCATTCTAGGTATGTACTACCTACACATCCTTACTTTATTTCCATCAACCATCACTATTTTATCCATCTGTGTTGTGTTTCTCTCCTGGGCTTTTGTTCCTAATTTATGATCAGTCATACAGCACACTATCTGCCATATTTCTGAAGAAATATGAATACATATTGTTCTGCTTAGTTTATAGCTCTGTTCTCTTGAAGCATGAAGTAAAAGCTTTTTGCAAAAATATGAGTACTGAATGATTGTCATTTTTTGGATTTCTGGGAAGACTCATACTGACAGCTGTTATTGCTAGTGCCAATCCCACCTCTATGTAATAAAACACTCCTCTGTATTATCTCACTGTGCAAGTATGGTAAGTACTTTGTTACAGGCATTTACTTACACCCTAGTCCTGTGACAATGAAACACAGGTGTCATTCAGCTTTCATGGCTGCAGTGTAAATAATATTAGACTAACCAGGTGATGGTATCACATCAGTATTTTGGATTGCGTAGGAAATAAGTTGCATTTCTATTTTTTGAGTACAGATTACAAACGAATACAAAGGGCTTTTCAAATTTCCCAGTGTTCTGAAGAGACTATTGTCAATGTAACATTTTCAAAAGAAGAAGCTTTTGACTATCTCCTGTTTCACAGAATCATTCTGATTCCTAGGAGCCTTGTAGTCCAACCACCTGCTCAAAGCAGGTTCAACAGTGAATTCAGGCCAGGTTGCTCAGGGTTTATCCAGTTGGTTCTTGAAAATCTGCAGAGACAAAGATCCCAGAAGCTCTCTAGGCAGCCTGCTTCAGTGTTTAATTACCCTTAAGGGAAAACTTCTTTGCCTTATACCCAGTCAGAATCTCACATTTTTCATTTTGTGGCCATTTTGTCTCATTCTCTCACAATGCAGCTTGGTAAGAAGCCTGGTTTTCTTGTCTTGAGCACCCCTCTTAGGTATGAAAAGGCTGTTATTAGGCCCTCCTAAGCCTTTCCAGGTTGAACAAGCCCAGTTCCCTCAGCTTCTCCTTACAGAGTAACTATTCCAAGCCTCTGAACATCATGGTGGTCCTCCACTGGATTTTGGATTTGCCCAACTTGGTCATCTTTCTTGTACAATCAGCCCCAAAGCTGGACACAGGATTCCAGATGCAGTCTAGTGTGTGCTGAGTAACAAGGTATAATCACTTCTCCCAGTCTGCTGCCTAAGGTGCTGTTGATATGGCCCAGTATGCAGTTAGCCTTCATTGCTCCCACAGCCTACTTACTGCTGAATCATTAAGCTCACTGTCCACCCAAGCCCTGAACTTTTTTCATCAGTGTTGCTCTCTAGCCAGTCAGTCCTTAGCCTTTACTATTGCAAGGAATTGGTCCATCCCAGGTGCAGGACTTTGCATTTTTCCTTGCTGAATTTCATGAGGGTCACCCATTCTTCTAACTGAATGTTAGGTCCTTCTGAATGGCAAGCCTGCCTTTGAGCTTTTGACCGTACTCCCCAAGTTGGTGTCACTGACATCTGCAGTATGAAGGCACATTTTGACAGGTCCTGCCTCATTTTTCTCAGAATTCTTTAAACACGTTAATAAAGTAATAGATAAAGAAGTCAAAATGAACCTTGAGTATGACCCGATTTAGTAATTCCTGTTTTCCTAAGAATACTGCATATCAAGAGCTGTCATCCACTTGAGCATGAATTTTTGTCCCCTCATGAAAAAAAAAAAAATCCAGATACTGTAAAAGTATTTATGTGAAAGGAAAGAATACTTGCACATTTAAATGTTTTTGTTTGTTTGTTTGTTTTTTAATCCATGTGTTTTTACTTCATTTGGGATCTTTATCATGCAATACTTTGCCTAGAAGTTGGCTTTGGCACGTTTCATAGGAAATTTTTACCTCTTAGGGGGTTTCAGCAAGCACTGGCAAAACATTCAAATACTAAAGCTTTTGAAAATCTGATCTACTTGCTGCATCTCAACAAGAAGTACTCCAGTATAACTAAATCTATACCATTAGTCATGAATATCTGTAATCAAGGGCGGATCTGCTGAGATGGATGTATCACAAAGCGCATTCTTTGCCTAGCATGCATTTTCTTTGTTTCACGTTATCATTACATCTCTACAGCTAGTTGATTTCTTGGGATATCTTTCTTAGAACCAGAAAAAAACAAACCAAAGGTACAAAATATTACATGGGAGGAGGTGTTATTTGAACTTATCGTACTGTCTAAATCACATATACAAGTAGAAGACGTACTTTGTAATCCTTTTCTGTTCACTCAGTATGTGCACATAGACTATATCCATGTTTTCTGACTCAAAAGAGCTCTGACAGCATTTTCAAGAGGTCAGTGACAGTGGTTTCCTTCAATGTAGATTAAATAGAACAAGTTTTCTTAAGTGGCCCTTGCACCTGAACTGTCAGGATCTTTCTTATCCTTCCTTCCTTCCTTCCTTCCTTCCTTCCTTCCTTCCTTCCTTCCTTCCTTCCTTTCCTTCCTTCCTTCCCTTTTTTGTTTGTACAATTTCACAAGCACCATTATGTGAGTTTCCTCAAAGAGCACTGCTCTCACAGGCCTAATGCTCTCACTGGGGAAACTTCCTAAACTCCCTAGACTTCGGTCTGTGTTCTTAAAAAGGAGAATTTGCCTTACAGATGAAATTCCCTAGCTCCCAGATTTCCATTCTGAGAGGCAACGTGCATTCATTAACAAAAGTGGCTCTTTTACCATAATAATGGTAGGGATGCACAGCATGAACTCCTCGTCACAGCAAAATTAATTTTGTATTAAATACTGATATCTGATGTCAATTTATTTACCTAGTGAAAGTACTTAACGTTTTACTAAAACCCATGCAATTTTAGTTTTGAAAAAGATTGGTAAATTGTGCACCTGCAGAGCTGGTGATGTTTTAGGGAGGACATTGGTTTGTAAGAGGCTCCCTCCAACTCCTAGCGTAGGGATAAGTTCAGGATCTTAGGTTTTAGTTGATGTTTGGCTTTGGGATCTTCTCTTCTACAACTGTTTGCTTTCATGACATCCACAATAAAAGATTCAAGTGTCCCATGTGCTATGAGCAAGCATAGGGGTTTACTTGCTGGGGAATTAAAAAATGGTAAGCCTAGGGGGAAAGACTGCATATCATTTTTGTATGGAGCGACATCTGTTGAGGCATTTGAGTGCAGCCACAGTACATGATGTATGCTATTAGCAACACTGCTCTCACGTGGAGAAAAAGAGAAAGTTTTCTTTAGAGAAACAGTGTGGCCATCCAATTATCAGCAAGAGCACAGTGAATGAATGTGTTTGCTCTTGCTACTGAAACAAAAAATTTGGGATAATTTTTTTCATGTTATTGAGAACCAAGTGTTTCAAGTGTATGAGAAGAAGAGATAGCCAAAAGGTCTCCTCCTAAGAAAAATATCTGAACAATTTACTAAGCAAATAATACAGAGTATGATCAAACCCTTCCATGGCCACTTCTGTATTAACGAAGAGAAAAGGGGCCAAGTTAACCCTGGGGTAGTTCTGATGAAGTCAATGTAATTGTGGTTGTGCAAAGATGGAATCTAGACTGTGGTGTAGCTGATTTCTGGCAATTTAAGAGTTGAGAGATGAATGTTGACAGATTTAGAAAGGATGCTTTAGCATGTTACCACCTTGCCTGTTCACCCCTTCTCCTAAAATGTCACCTTTACAAATACTGAGCTTCATTAATTTGGCATATGAAATTTCTAATCATCTGCAGAGCAAAGAGTGTCAGATTTCTAGCCAGAATAAACCAATGGAAACCAGGCCTATATGCACAAAAATTGTAGATATTTGAGATAAAGAAGTTATAGGTAACATGTAGATGTAGTAATAGTTATTCCCATAGTATTTTATTCACACAATGGCACTTATATCACTATTCCAATGCAGTAAAACAATCTTAACCTCCAAAACTGTACATCTCCAAAAGATCTCTAACCCTAACCCTAACCCTAATCTGCCCCTTACAAAAATCAACTGTATCTGTAAAGCTGTATGTATTAAGCTGTTCCTTATTCTTAACTATGACATGGTTTTCATGGAAATGGAACTTTAAATATTTTCAGACAAGTAATTAAGAATCTTTTGAAAATATCTATCTTTCACTTTTTTAGGACTTTGGCTATATCAGGGGATCCAACATATAAGAACTGAGAACTATTGATCTATGTTAATGTAATTTCACTATTTAGTTCCTCCAGTGCAAAAACAAACAAATAAACAAAACAACAATAACAACAAAAAACACAGAAACCAAATTCCTTGAGAGTTTCTTATTTTTAACAAGAATAAAAGTTCTCTTGTATATCCTTTATGTTGATTTCTCCAGGGAGATTTACATATATCTTCAAGTATATCATTTGGTCCTTAGGAAATGTGTGGTTTCAGTTGTCTTCTCTTATCATTAGAAGTGTAATTATCCTTCAGGTAGGCTTTAACTCCAATCCCAGAAAATTCTTCTCTCTCCTTCAACTTTCAAAGCTTTGTCTTATGTTACACTTGGAAGGAATGTTAGACTTGTTGGCTGGCCACACTTCATTTTGTGACATTTTGTCAAGTGACATTTGTTCCTAGCTCTGTGCCTCTGACAGTTCAAGTGCTCACTCTGACAAAGAAGGGAAGACTATTGCAAACCAATACTTTAAAAGCTGACTCCTAGTGCCTCATCTTTGAAGGTGAAATTACAAACAAGTCACATCTCTGTGGAAAAGGTGTTCAGACAAGTGTTTTCCATTTTTAGAGGGCTCGTGTAATTTAACAAGAAGCTAAATCCAGTCGAGCTGAACAGAACATAGGCTACATATTTGACCCATTGCAGGTGTTGTGTGCAGGTCACATGTTTTCTAGACATAAACCTAAAACAAAAAGTAATCCATGACCATTCAAATTTTGTTCCCTGTTAGCAAACACTAAGGAAGCACTGAAAGTACAAAGTGTAAAAGGTATTTTAATAATAAAACTAAGACCTTATCTATCCTGGGAAACTTGATGACAGATGACAGAAAGGAGATAGTGACATCCCAGAGAAGAGAGTAGGAGTCTGAATGGATTTTTTTTTTCACTGAATGTTCATTAAAATGTTCTTTCATCTCCTGTTCAACCTCTGCAACTAGTGAACCAGCTGAAGGAAGTAGCTGTTTGAGGCTTGCCATCTCTCTGCCCGTGTGTACAGTGCATGATCAAGAAAGGAGGACACACCTTTCTCCAGGAGGAGGTTGAGCAAGATCTGACAAGGTTGGTAAAATTATGCAAGGGGAGGGAGAGACAGAGGAGGAGAAGGAGAAAAGAACACATTCACTTGGAGAAAAAAGGCCTTCTGTTTTTCCTTTAGCTGATGTTAGGAAACAAAAAAGCATAATTACAGTTTTTAGAAAGTCCTTTGCTGGTCCCTTTTAAATGTGTCTTACAGTAATTTACCCCTAAGCAAATTAGGAAAAGTTAAAAAAAAGAAGTATGGAGAAAAGTGGAAGGGAATGGAGCTGCAGGAAGAGCAAGAAGTGGATCTTGAAAGGGCTACAGAGTCAGGAGACTGTAGCACCCTAGCACAGAGCAATCCTCATAGCCACTGAACATTACTGTGATACTAATGGGACTACGCAGATTCAATGAAGCAGACTGTAATGCCATAAAATCTTTATCTAGGACGTCTGCACAGCTAGGTGAAGATGCAAATGCAGTGTGGATAGGCACATTCAGGCTACTTATAATCTAGCTACTTAATATAGCAACCATAATGAAGGCCTGGTGAATGAAGCCCCAAAACAACAACCTCTCTGAAGATGTTTTTGCTGATGGTAGTGAGGCTTGAGCTATCTATAATATAGTGGGTATGGATAAACCTTTCAGATTAAATGGTCTGGATAGATGTAGACTAATTGGTTAATTGCAAATGCTCATACAACAATGTGATTTTTTATAAGTGTTTGTTAATTTGGGAGTGTTTCTTAAAAATGTATTGAACATACCTCTGAAAGCACCTAGAATAGGATTCTGAAAAAAAATAATTACCCCAGGAACTGGTATATAGTTATACTTAAAAAAAAAATATATATATATATATTAACTAACAGCTATTTTGAGGATTATGGGGATTATTATGAGGATTTTTTTCAAGTGTTTTAATACTTGAGCTTTATGCATTTCCACCAAGACAAGAATACCTTTGTGGAAATAGAGCCCTAGCAGGTCTAGGATGCAAAACTGAATTCAAATGTGATTTTTTTTTTCATGACAGAGATGTAGTTATACTTTATGATATTTAAAAATACTTTATGATATTTAAAAGCCCATAATAAGTCCATGACAGCAGTACATACTTCGGAATTATTTCAGAATCTCATGGATGCATCTGATATTTGTGAAGAAAGGAGGCTCATTGTCTATCACATAAAACAGAAGTATATAGACATATATTCATATATTCATATATTTTCACACTCTTATATGTATTGTAGCATCTTGTATTTCTTTTCACAAAATGCAGATTAGCTAAGATGCCTCACAGTGAGAAATCAAAATGTCTCACAGTGAAAAATCAAAATCCTCTGTGGAGTCATAAACATATCCATAGTCTTCCTAAATACTAAGTTCTGGAAACAGGTTACTTGCATTATTTCTAATTCATTTCAGTTTAAACCCAAGGCACTCTACAATTTCAGTGGTGTTACAACTGCTTTGCCTATGCATGACAGCTGTCAATACGTGTAATACCTAGCATGTAATACATGTAATCCCATAATCCCCTATCAGATATTAAACACATAAAGTACAGCCTCACAAATGATCATACTGGAACCATATGGCTTTTACTGCATATGAAATGATATTTAAATGCACTCAAGTGGATGCTAATGCTGGTGTACTCCAATACGGGATGTTGCTTGAAGAAATCTTAATGTTAACAGATGTCTCAGATCAGGGCATGCAAATATCATGTTTTCAGCATACAGAGCTACGGTATCCATGCTTCCAGAGACTGGCAGAAAGACTGCATCATTCTTCAGCCACGGGTGTCATGAAATGATTATACATTTTTGTCCATTTATTTCTCCCATCCTACTCTCTTCAAAAGTTGCTGGAGATTTCACACCAGTTTGTTCCGTATCACAAGAATAACAAGTGTAGAAGAAAAAAAATCCCTAATCCACAGAAGTTTGAGTTTGTTTGTTTTAAAGCATCTTGAATTAAATTCAAAAGCAAATTGTCCATTTATTGAATCTTGAGTGCAATGATTCAGTGTTACTTGCCTCTAGATGGTGCTCTCACATGGAGATTAAAGAGTTTCATTCGCATTATTAGTACAATTTTCGTAATTCTCTCAAAATCAGCATAAACCCTCTCAAACAAGCAAGAAAATAACTTGCTAGAATGTATACAACTGTACCATATGTTCCATTCCGAACAAATTCATAACTGAAATGTACCTTTTTTACACAACTGATGTGATACTGATAACCCAGATTGTATGAGTAAACTAATTTTAATTCCAGGAAGATCAGCACTGAAACCATGTAATACTCTTCTCCAATATAAAGGTGCAAATTCTATAAACCTTTAAACCCTGTAATGAACATTATTGAAATAATAAAATACATTCGTGGTTAAATAATACCAGCTCCAGACAGGTAATATTTCAGCATTACAAACTGGAAAACAAGTCAAAAGGACAATTCGTTTTCCTCAAATCCTTGAAAATTGTTCTGCAAGTTTGCGTGAAGGTGATTTAACACTTAGTCTTTTAAATAAAAAACACAGCTATTGATTTCCACTTTGCATAAGTGGGCTTCCTAGAAGCTTTTCTGTGGAGGAATTATGACTAGAACCTGCTTTGTAGCAGAGAGTAAGCATAGTGTAAGAGCATAGCAAGGGCCTTCCAGTTGAGAAGCCCTATTTTTCAGGAGGAAGTAGGAGAACTAGATATCCTCTCAGCAGTACCAGGCAACCCATTCTTGTACAGCTGTGCAACACATCCACATTCCACTCTCTATGTCTGCAGCTGTGCTCTTGTGCTGGAATTGCTCCCTCACAATTACCACCACTACTGTCTGTCCAAGCGTGATCTTTGAGAGTTGCAAACTAGTCCAGGACCCAGGGGTCACACTTTGGCATTTTAGAGTGAAGCCAATACTTTCTTCCAAGAGTGCACTCCACTGTTGACTGTGTGGTTTTTGTGGGTCTGTACCAGCATATTTCTGCTCAGCGTTCTCTTTCACACTGGTGCAAATATTATAGCAGCAGATAGAGGTGATTCATATGTCTCAGTAATTTCTGACAATGAATGTTGTCTTTGAGCAGGAAGGAAGTCTTTTACATCATTTATAAATGCCGTACATTCTTTTTTGGGGTTCTTTTTTTATTTTCAACAAGCAGCTCATCTTACTCTTGCATGTTCCTTCCCAGATATCTCTAACTGAGGTGGCTTCCTTGATCCCATCATTTGCTTCCTGTTTGTTCTGCCACATGCAGCTGTGGCACACAGGAACATTTTGGTTAAAAAGAATGCAAAGGAAGGTTCAGGAGGCCAGCACTCTCTTTCTGACAAGTCTGAAGTTTAGGTTTACTCTTAGGAAGTGAGTAGCATTGCCTACTTTTTGTAATAACTTAACATTCATCCTAAATACTTTTTTTATGCCCTTTCTCCCATGTAATGACAGCTATGTAGGGTTGCTCTTGTCCCTTTCTTTATAGGCTCACATTAGCATAAAATCTATTGCAACATGCCATTCTTTATCCCTTCCCTTCCTTTACTTGAGATGAAGTCTCTTCTCATACAAGCTCTTCCAGTTCAAGGTAGATTACCCAGTTGTTCAAGATGAGGATCAGGATGCCAACTTCTTTTTTTGGCAGTCAGTGTTCCCACATGTAAAGAATCAATCCTGAATGTTAGAAATTCAGAGAATTCTGGGACTAGCATGATTCATTTTGAAATAAGTAAAAAGTATTAAAAACAAAACAATTTCTATGAGAGATCATGTTGCTAGCAATAAATTACAGCCACTCTGAGAGAATAATGGCTGCAAGATTCTGCACACAACCAGAAATACAGAAAGTTGCAGGTGTAGTACAGACAATATGCATATTTTCACAGTCAATAACATAATAACATAACATAATCAGTACAAGAAAACAAGTTTTGTATTCATTAACAGATAGCTCTAAGATCAGAGCTCTGAACTGTCTGAAACTGGCATTTGCTGTGACTTTTACCTTTAACATCTGAATACACTGAAAAAGAGCAACTGAAACTCTAGTTCATGCTAACCCCAGTTAGAAAAGAAAAGAAAACTGAATCTTGGAGACTGCAACATGAGAGATTCTAGAAAATTCCATATGAAGCATTGTTTCATGACAGGGATGACTTCAACAACTGCTTTTCTAGCTTTAGTGTGACACAGCTAGTGATTAAAGCCATACAGAGAGATTGTTCAATAATATGTTCTCACTGTGGTTCCAGTATTGTGTTTTTTTCCCCGTAAAATCTTTTATAAGGAGTAACTTCATTTTATTTCTCTAGGATCTGCTCCACTAGCCACTTTTAAAACAGAATGCCTTGCTCTAAGTTTTTCTGCCTGCAATAATTTAAAATGCTAAATCATTTAAACATACCAACATGGCAAAAGCATTTCCAGAAAAGTCCCAAGCAAAGTTAGTGGTACATTAAAAAGTGTATGCTTCTTATGAACATGACAGACATCTCCTTAGCTCAACATATACAATTCTTTTTCACCCTTCAGGATTCAAACACATCAGAAAATTGGTGCACATAGAATTTCATAGTCCATGCTTGAATATTAATATTTGCTCCAGTAGTGAATTGATGTAACAGCAGCTGTTATACTAAATGTCTCATTCAAAAAGAAAGTGCAAATGGAAGGTACACATCTATTAGAGTATTTCCACCTCTCATGGTTTTATTTGCAGGTTTACATGTTTAATTAACCAAGAATCACTTTTTTGAAAACTTTGTCAAGAATGAGTATCCTGGTTACAGCTGGGATAGAGGTAATTTTCTTCCTAGTAGCTGGTATGGTGCTGTGTTGTGCATTCAGGATGAGAATAATGCTGATAATGCACTGATGTTTCAGCTGCTGCAGAGCAGAGCTCGCACAGAGCCAAGGCTGTTTCAGCTTCTGGTACTGCCCTGCCCACGAGGAGGCTGCACAAGGAGCCAGGAGGGGACAGAGCCAGGACAGTTGACCCCAGCTGGTCAGAGAGATGTCCCAAACTATATGGCACCATGCTGAACAATAAAACTGGGGGGATTGACCAGAGGGGTGCTGCTGCTCAGGGGCTGGCTGCGCATCAGTCAGCAGGTGGTGAAAATTGCATTGTCCGTCACTTGTTTTGTATGTTTTTTTAATCATAATTATATTTTTTCCATTCCTTTTCTGTCCTACTACATCATCTTTATCTCAACCCATGAGTTTTACCTTTTTTTCCTGACTCTCTCCCCCATCCCACCTGGGAGGGGTGTGGGGGGGAGTCAGGGAGTAAGCAAATGGCTGTGTGGTGCTTAGCTGCCTGCCGGGTTAAACCACAACTGTGAGGGGTACACACTGGACTATTTTTACCAGTAATGCCTTTAGCATTACATCAGTCTGTTGCTGTATCCTCCATGACAATAATTTCATTTATCATCTTTCAGAAATACTTTCCACGGTCTTCTGTACATAAATGACTATGATGGCAAAAACCACTTGTATGACTGAAACGCTGATGCCACTTTCTCACCATGATGCTTCCCAGATTCATTTCTAAAACACTCCTCAGAATATTATCCCATGGTATCTAGTGGCCTAGCTGTACTTGTGTCCCAGGCTGGAACTTGCCCAACATTATGGCTTCTCTAATGTTCGTTTCTGTTTTACCCCGTGGTTTTCTCTCTCCTCATGCCTTCTGTCCTCTCTGTCCTTTTACCTACAGTAGAGAATCACACAGACTTCATGACGTGAAAGTGTTAACTGTCAATCCCATAATTCTAACCTAGCACTTAGAATGTGTGCAGAGGGAACAAGTAGGAAGAGACATAGTAGAGGTGATAGTGAAACAACACTAAGAGACAGTGTACAGCTGCATCTGCACCCAGCATCAAAATTGATACGTCAGAACCCATCTTAAAGCAGAAGAGCTCTAATCCACTTCCCTAAATAGGAAAGAGAGCATAGGTTTCAGGCAAGTATAAAGCTTATAAACCAGATGAACAAAGGTGAATTAATGACTTAAATGTTTAAATTGCAGTAAAAAGAGAGTCTTTGCATCTCTTTGGCTGCCCATCTAAGGGTATAATGCATTAATGTGTAGATTTCATGATAGAGTTGTTCACTTAGCTTCTTCTTGTCTTAGTTGTACAAAATCAAATTGTACAAAATACATACATTTGTCTAGGTAAAGGCGGTGTGGTTCACGATAACAGTGGAAATTTTCTTACAGTTAACTGCTGTTAGGCTAACGAGTTGATTTAGACAGTGGGAAAGAAGGAGCTGAAACCTATAAACCCTGTTAGTAGTTGTATGAACATGTGTTATGACATGCAGAGACATTTTCTGAGTCATCTTTGTGAATGGAAAGGCATTTCTTTTCTCCCTACTAAGAATGTGGTTAATAATTTCCTGGAGAAAGATAAGGTTAGTGCTCAGTATTTAGCATGACTCAGACAGATATTCAGGTGGCCATTTCATTGGATTCAATTTTCTATTTTTCTGTACATAGTACAGGGAATCATTCATTGCTATTAGTATTGAGTTTTGTCATTAATAACAATCCACCTTGTACACTTGTGACTGGCACATTCATGGATATGACTTGATGTAGACCTTTATGTAGGTAGCTGTATATAACTTCTTATCCATAATACATTGGATAGAGCTAAATGAATTAAAGAAAACTGACATTCCAGCTACTTCTTTCCTCTCTGGACAAAAAACTGCCTAGCACTCTCACCATTTACTGGAGGAAAGCAAATGCTTTCAGAAAGAATCACCTTTCCCACTAAGACCAACAAAAGAAGGATACATGTCCTGTGTGAGAGGACATGCAGTGCCAGTTTTGGACACACAGAGCAGAACTAACTCAGATGCTGCAGCACGTCCACAGAAGAGTCCTTTGATTTAAAGTCATAGTATTAAAATGCTTGGATGTGCACTCAGCACACATAAATTCAGTGTGACAAAAACATTCAGTTAAATGACTACGTTTCACATTAATCTTAGCCTTGTATAATTTTAGGGGCAGGTATGATTAAAAAAATTAAAGTTTATAGCTATCACTGTAGATGCATCCATTTTGCTCACAGAGCTCCTGTAATATAATCTGGGCTAATGCTGGCCCTGTGTTAACCCCAAATATAAGAGAAGTTAGAGAAACTTTGTAAAGCAAGCTATGTCCTCACGATCCTGGTTGTGCATCAGAAGAAATATGACTGAAAATATAGACCATATTTCAATAGCAGGTGCATTATGACATCTGCAGGGAACTACGTGGCACAAGACAATGCACAGCACCCACTGTGTCTGGGAAGATTCATCGGTATGCAATGCATAGCTCTTTTTTCTACATGCATCTTCTCTCCAAGGTTGTAGGACTTTCAGCACCAGCTTTTCTATGTATTCAGCTTTTCAGTAGTCATGGCTACATTTGCTGAAGCTATTGGATAAACCTAATGCTGCAATATTTTTTGCCTGTATGTTGGGACGAGTTGAAGACAGTTTGGCTTAGAAAGAACAGCAACTGTGGACTTAGGAAGCCACATTTTATTCTTAACCTTGGCAGGCTGTTTAGCCTTTAGCAAGCCAATTCACTTTGCTGTGCCTTAATTTCACTATCAGTAAAACTGAAGTAGTAACCTCATTTCTTTATGAATTTTATTGAGCCAAGGAAACAAACATACTATACCAGGACAAATATTTACAAACTTGTATGTCCTGGCCTCTAGAATGAAATGCACTCTCCTTAACATGTGGTCTTGTCTCAAGCTTGCGAAGTGCAGCCCATCTGCACAGCAACTGGATCAGTTCTGCTTTTCTAACTATGGTACAAAATCATTGGAAAGAGATCCATTAAAACATTACAGCAACCTGATATTTTAAAACTCCTACATAATTATCCATATCTAGAATATGGAGTCTCACTGGAGCTACACTCAGTCCATACTATCCACTTTTATGCAGAATGGATGAATTAATAGAATACAATTTACAGTCCTGTTTATGTGCCATTCTTTTTGTAACACCAGTTTCCCTAAGTTCTTTTTTCTTATGCCTAGGAGAAATATTTCATCCTTTTTGTATAGATACCCACAATGAAATTGATCTTACCTACAATGAAACCAATGTTTGCAATATATTCAAACCAACACACTAAAAACGAATGTCACACTTTTTCTCACATGTACTATTTAATGAGTAGAGATGACAACTGTGATTATACGTACATAAAATCACAAACACATCTCTGACTGCAGATTTGTTTGTATCAGCGAGTGGTGTAGCACAGTAGTAATGGATCTGTAGAGTAAAACAGTTGATTCTGGGGGCCTGATTTCACTTTATACGTGTCTTGGTAGGGGGCTACTCCAGACTAACTGTAGTGCTGTGGACTGAATAACCAGTTATCTGTTGGGGCACATTAGGAGGTCTCCCAGAGTAAATTTCTAGTTTCAGGTTCTCCACTGTATGAACAAAGGCATGATAAAGAGAGAGGATCAGGAGATTTGTTTTGTAAGTGCATGCCTGATTTGAGTTAAAGTGCTGATGTAGTTGTACCCTAAATCATCAAACTTGCACTGCTTCTGAAAGAAAACCTGAATGCTAAGGTGAACAAGAATTGTTTTGTTCTACAGTCTCCAGCGGGAACCGAAATGTCACATGCAACCATCACTTGAGTTATGAAATTACGCCCTTAGCTCTTAAGAAGAAAATAGGTTTCCAGGTATTAGAAAGGTTGGTGCTAAGTTCTGGCATGTAATAAGCAAATCTTACTCAGCGGAGTTCCAAATTTTCAGGTGGCTTTCTCTGTTCTCCTCCGTTTGGACTCTGGAACATGGTTTTGGATATGACATGCAGTATCCTTTCTGAACCAGTTTTGATAATTTTTTTCCTCCTGGCAGAATTAGTCAACGTGCTCTTATTTTCTTACATTTTAAATATGCCAGGAAAAAAAAAAAAAAGAGAGAGTCCTCCCTAACTGTTTCATTTCTTCCATCACAGGAGGATTCAAACAACTTTAGGAAAGAGAAAACATTCTGTGAACCAATAACCTACCTCTTTTTCATGCAACAACTTGAATATCTAAGAAAATAATGAGTTCCAACAACTTTCTAAGCTCCTTTATTGTTTAGAGCTTCCTTTATCAATTGTCCTCCTCAAGATACTCCATGCCAAAGTTGCATGTGTCTTGTCCCGTTGTACATGGCAACACAGGGAATTTCTCTGTGAAGGGGAAATTTTCTTCCTTTCACTTAGCATTGGCTTTAACTTCTCTCAGGTGTGGGCTATGACAATTTCAGCAGATAGCCATGAGCAAGAAAATATATATTGGCCCATAACATTTTTCTAACTTTTGCTAATGAAAAGCTTCATGGATTTTACAAGAAAATTAGATCAAATGTGGTTTTGAGCCATTTTTGGAAGAATTGCTATTAAAAAAATATTACTTCTAAAGAACTCTGGTCAGCAATGATGAACCTTTTTTGTGTTTTATGAGAAATTTCTACAAAAACCTACTAGTTTTACCCAAGACTATAATATTTACCTGGAGTGTGGCACTCTAAGAATAATATCCTCTGTTTCAAGGGAGAAGTGCTTTATTTAACATGATCAGACATCTGAAGCATTTTAACAACACTCAAGTATTTTCAAATCAAATTATTACGATCATAATCATTTTCAAAACACGGCATTTTCTGTTGTCATACTCATTTCACACAAGTGAGCCATCGTTTTGAAAGTATTAAAAGAAGCTATCAGATTAAATATGATCCAAATGTGAGTTTTGTAAACATAAGCTTTAACTAATGGGAAGACCAGTATAAATGCTTCTTTAATATGTTTTAAATGTCAATGGGACCACATAAATATTTTATTGCTTGAAAGACGAACTCCTCAGAATTCAGCTGGGATTTGATAACTTTCAATTGTAACTGAGAACAAGTCTTCCACCACTGTCTAGGCAGTAGAAATACCCTAACTGGGGAATAAGAAAGACAGACCCTGAATCCCAGAAGCACTATATTGCCTGTCACAAGGAAACTACCAGCAAAAATGGTTCAGGAGCTGCAAATGAAGTGGATCTATAAACAATAAAGTATTCTGGACAATGCTCCAGGGTATGGTAAATGTGTCTGAAGAACTAGAGGAGCGTGTCTGCAATAATCAGCTTGTGGCACATACTGAAAGAAAGTATGTGAGAAAATCTGAATTTCAAACAGAAAGACACAAATCCTTAATCCTGGAGAAGCTGAAGATAGCAGCTCAGGAAACAACAGAGGATACTAATGTGCATGGCAAGATTCCTCCAAAAAGTGCAGTAAATGAAGCTGTGTGGGTTGGTAATTTGGGTAATTCATAAATTTTTCAAATAATTTTTCATAATTTTTCAAAGTGAGGCTGACCCTCTACTAAAGGATAGGGCTGAACAAATGAAATATGGTAGCCTTGTCTACACTGAGAATTGCAGGATACAAAGCTAGCCACTAGTGCACCAGTGCACTAACAAAAAGGGTTATTGCATCTAGAACAAGCATAGCAGTCCATGTGAAATGTATGTCCTGATATAGGATAAATCCTTGCAGAACCCCCAAACAAAATACATTTGTTGAAGAATTAGAACATGGTCCCAGGCATAAATTGTAAGCAGGATTGACCTGCCTGAAAGTAAGATTAAAATAAAACAGCCATTGCATCTTTGACTGGAGGGAAACAAAGAACACTCATGAAGAAATACCATGATAGCTGAGGCAAAGAATAACTCTGAGCTGCCCCAAAAGAAGATTAAAGAGGTAGAAGAAAGAGATGATGGGTGAAACTGTGTGTTGCATACGACATGTGAAAGCCAAACTAAAACTAAAATCCAACTTTTTCTCAACCTTAAACAGCTGAAGCCTTGTAACAGAAACTCGAAGTCCTTTGTGTTACATTACACCACTGAGAGGATGATTCCATAGGTACAGGCAAGGGAAGAATAAAAGCATGTTTTCAACTTATAGAATCATAGAATATCCTGAGTTGGAAAGGACCCATAAGGATCATCTAGTCCAACTCCTGGCACCACACAGGTCTACCCAAAAAGTTAGACCATGTGACTAAGTGCACAGTCCAAACGCTTCTTAAATTCAGACAGGCTTGGTGCAGTGATTCTGTGACTCTATGATTCTATTGAAGATATGCATTGCAGTGGACCTTAGAGTCCTTGTCCCCTGACCACAAAGATAGTGAACCTTCTTTAGAATGCTGCAGAGTCTTGCTAATGCACAACCCCTAATTTTATTCTCCTGCAAACCCAGGCATGAGAAAAGAAAGAAGGGGTGATGTATAGTCAAGTCACACCTTGTTGTGGAATCAGGATAGAGCTAGAGCTTACATCTATGTTTGTGCATGCAAAGACGATCCCATCAATCTAGACAGAGAAAGACTGTTAATCAGCCAAATCTCCTGTGTGTCCAGAAGGCAGCATGTTTGATCAGCAAGGAAAGCCTAGCACTGTTTCTTAGTTCCATTATGACTAAGCAGCTAACTCTGTCATCTGAATTTTTCTAGATTAAGTCACCTTTAAGAGAATATGCAACCTTTTCCAGAGCACAACTCCTAATTACTTAACACTGCCGCAATCAAAAAATTATTAAGGGAGATAATCAGGCTAGTCTCCCTTATACATTGACTATATGTGTGTCTATTGCAGACTGTTGAGATATCACATAACCCATCTGGCTGCAGTAACCTCAGAAATGGAAGCAGTATCATTGCATCCTCATGGCACTGCACTCAAATTAATTAGCTGGCCAGTCAGAGACAGGGCTTTTCCAGTTTGCCCTGTCGTGTATAATATACTATAGCCTGGGATAATATCTCCACTCTGCTTCCTTCTGGGGCATGTTAGCCTGCTGGGAATTTGCTTAGGGTTCTTTGTGCTCTGCCTCCTGTGGAGTGCTGTCAGTCCTTGATCAGACAACTCTATCTGACTGCATGGGGCCTCAGGATGGAAAAAGGCCTCTGAGTGCAAGAGGAATACAAGAGGAGCACATCACTGCATCTTCAGCTGGACGCACAGCTCCATTTAATGACATTTCTAAGGGGAAGAAGTAGGTACTGATCTGGCTACTAGTCTAATTCACTTACAAGCATCTGATCCCAGTAAAAAACACAATGGGTCAGCGCTGCTGCTATGCTTTGGGAACTGTCTGCATTCTTTATCTTCCCCTTTGAGTGATGTAACAGACAAGCAGAGACATTTCAAGCTATTACATGAAATTTAATCTGAGATCACAAGCCCTAAAACGTCTCTATCTGCCACTCCCTTGATTTCTGCCTGGTATCACCAGCGAGTGCCAGAGCTCCATTGCCCTGTCTTGATACAGTTTGATTTTCCTTTCAAGGTAACCTTTTTTGTGAAATTTCTTGTTTTGTAATACTTGAATTGAGGCTTAATTTCAAGATCTCTATAGTGTATTTTGTCCTAAATTACTGCTGGATGCACTTACCTACATTGTAATTTAGGGTTTGGAAATTACAGAGCCCTGCAGTGCTGTGATTGTACATGATTCTTTGTTCATAGGCGCACAGCAGAACTTACCACCTACACACTAATGCAAAGAACAAAATGAAACACTCAAGCTCTGTGCTTATAGTGTGTCTAGGTTAATTCCAAAACAATTATGTCTCCTTTCTCATGCATAGGCATTTATAGAAGCAATAGAGTTGAAATCAGTATATATTAGAGTAATGGAAAGACTGGGGGTTGCAGAAAGAGCAGTCAGATTTCATTTTGAAGTTGGTCAAGAGTTGGCTCTGCTTTGAGTCAGGGGTTGGACCAGATGAAGCCCCTTCCAGACAATTTTTTTTCCATGTTTTTATGATTTGAAGAGATTCTAAGAGATTGTAGCATCCTGTCTAATAAGAGAAGAAGAAGATACAGGAATGTGAGGACGAGAATGGGAATATTGGAGGAAATGAAAGAAAAAGTTAGCCTCTGTAACAATATGGAGGCTTGATTTATCTCCAATTCTTTCTACCAAATAGATTACTGTAGTTTAGGCAAAGTTCGTGGAACTTTAGAACAATTTTCATTCCCATGAAATACCAAAGAATGTTTAGCTAGTGGAAACAGTTAAGCTAAATGCAATTGATATGATTTTAGGGAAACCAAGCCTGGATAGAATAAACTTACAGTATAAAACAGTATTTTATGCAATAGTAATTTTGGCAAAATCCTGCCCTGCATTAAGCAGAAGAAAAAAGTAAGATTTAAACTCCAGCTATACCCTGAAAGTCACACCCAGACTATGGCCAAAGACTGGGCATCCTAGGCCATCATGAAGTAAGAAGAGCTATTAAAATGTCTCACGGAAGAAAAATGCTCAGTTTGATTTCTTCTACAGTTGAGCCTCAAAGCACCAAATTAGTCTGAATAAAGTTTGCAAAGGTGTTTGATTTTTAGGCATCTGATTGCTTCAGATCCTGATTGGAAACCCAGGTTATCTAAGCAATGCACTCAAGTCTAATCCTGCTAGTCAGTCCTGCCAAGAACAGGGATAAGTGTAATTTACAACCCAAGAGATAGACAGTTGCTTCTCTCCTAAGGGGAGTGGGATCTGTTTTCCCCCTTAAGAGGATCCTGGCTAGGAGGAGGGATCTATTTTCTAACCCACATACTGCTTCTTATCCACATCTCTGTTCTGAAGAATTTATTATATAAAGTGGAACAGTGAGCAAGAGATTATTGAAGATTCACACACAAGCTATATTGTAGCCTGCTGTCAAGGTCTTTCTCATGGACCTTGGGAGAAAGAATTAACACTAAGAATACTAATTGGGCAGTGGGGACTGAAGTCATGTCTGCCAACACCTGAATGGAGGTGCCTTAATAACCAGATTACTGGACCCTTAGATATCTACTAGATGAGATCCCAGCTCAGAATTATTTCTGCGTCCTCCAGAGTTGATGAATGTTGCATTTAGACTGATATTCTTAGGGTAGGGATTCTGTCTCTGCCTGCACAGAAGTATATGTGCATAAGTTTAGCACTTAAACAGTGAGTCTGACACATTCAGGCTGCAGTAGACCATCTTTACATATGCTTCATGGGCAAACAAGGCATTTTCTGTAATTCCAACACACCCTGAGGTTGCTGGATTTGCTGTGCATTTGCAAACCATTGTTACAGTATATGCAAATTAAATCCAAATCTTCTGGGAAATGCCATGACTTATGTGTGTTTGTTAGACTGTTTGGGATTTCTGAACATCCTGCTCTGTGCTGAGGACTGAATGATAGTACAACTAGAAACCTTTGACAAATGGCCAATATCCTTCAGTTCTCCTTAGTCAAGATTTCTACAAAGTCTTCAGCAAGAAAAGGCTGCATCCTTGGGAACCTGAAGACCTGATAACCCTGCTTTAAGAGTTAAGTCCTTTCAGATTGCAGAGATGTTATAGCAATATTAGAGCTGCAATCAAAAATCAAAGCATAGAATGTAAATTCTAGTGTCTTAAATAGAATCATTTCATGGCAGCAAGTGTTACAACAATGCCTTGGGAAAGTTTAAGTTTACTGTGTTGCCAAGAATATAAAAGTATGGTCTAATATGGCAAATGTTAACATGAGGCTCTCTAGTATGCTCAACTGACTGCAATTTTTCTGAGCAAAGCACTTTCTGGTGTTAGAATTCATATAGTTCATTACTTGATGAGAAATTATCTTAACAGAGCTGTCTCAGCATCGGTGGCATCTCACAGCTGTGCACCATAAACTTAGATTACATTGCTCAATAGCTGTAAATTTGCTCTGTGGACATTAACAAAGATAATAACTGCCAAACTGAGCCAATACTTTTCTCAATGTTATCCAAAGTAAGACCAGTAGCAGACACTTAAGGAAATGGAATAAAAGAAACAAAAGGCAGGATGGTGCTCTCTTTGATATTCAACATCTGTCTTTCATTGGTGTTTACATGCCATAAATAAGCTGGACACTGTATATGGCATTGTGGCAATGGCTGCAAATCAGTGTAATATACTATTCTTACACTTAGTGCTTGTGGGCTCTCTCTGTCTTTTCTACTTTTTTTTTTTTCTTTTTTTTTTTTTTCTGTTGCTGACTTGTGGCTGTGGGTGATTAAATTAATTAATTGCAGGAAGTTCCACAGTTTCTGTGAATGTGATCTCCTACCACTACTGCTATTTTTCTAAATTTTAATTTCTAATCACATTCCGGGTCATACCACTTAATGACCCACATAGGATTCTAGAGTCAGTCTCAAGCAGGTGGGAAGAAAGTCAAAAACCTCAGAATGGGTACCAGGACCATGGCTAAGAGCCAGAAGATAAACGTATCCCAGACTGATCCTTTTGTCTTTGTACTGCTATATCTGCTGCATGCTATATCATTTGGAGATAGTTTCCAGACTCTGGCCAGGGATGATAGCAGAGCAACTATTTCACAGTAGCAACAGGAATTGCTTTTCAACATAACATTTGTTTCATCATGACATGGTTTCCTAAGGTAGGATTTGCATTTGTCCATACTTTAATATCTCTGACAAAATGGAATCTCCAGCAAGGATATTGCTCTCATTTACCCACTGAAGTTTTGTTTTGTCATGAGTCTGTAGCTGTTCTTGTGATTTATCCAGGGCTCTATGTATTTTGCCAGCCTGAAAACCTTGATGAAGAATGACAAATCTTTGCTAGGGGGCATGACTACATTACAGGAAAGAAAGTCAATGGCACTTCACATCACTAATGTTCAGCCACTCATTTTCCAAAATGAATTTCTAGCATAAATAAATCTTGCTACCTCAGACTGTGCACTTACTCATTTCTGTTAAGCCAAAGATGTGTTTTGACCAGAGGAGTCCTGCTATGTTCTGGCAAAGATCTACAAAGAAGATGTAACCCTGTAGTCTCAACTGAAATAGCAGGAATATTTGAAACAATTTATCCAGCTCAGTTGGTCAGATGAGAGCTCATCAAACCAGTCTATGGGACAAGAGTTTATTAAATGTCTTAAACAGCTAAAAAGACAAAGGTGAAGATCCAAGGATGGGGAAAATTTTTGCTCTGTGTTGACTAGGCATCAAACTATTTTCATAAAACCAAAGAACATTGCAAGTTGGAAGGGACCTGCAAGGATCATCGTGTCCAATGCCTGGCTCCACACAGAATTACCTAAAATTTAAACCATATGTCTGAGACCATCATCTAAATGCTGCTTAAGCTCCAGTAGGCTTGGTGCTATGACCACCTATCTGGAGATTCTGTTCTAGTGTCCGACCATGATGAAGAACCTTCTCCTGATATCCAATCTGAACTTCCCCTGTCGCAGCTGTATGCCATTCCCTCAAGTCCTGTAGCTGGTCACCAGCAAGAAGACATCAGTGCCTGCCCCTCCACTTCCCTCGTCACCACAATGAGGTCACCCATTTGACATCATTATATTCATCTACTCCATAAAAAGTAGGTAGCTGGACTTGTTCCCTCAATGTAATTAAGATTTCAGCATCAGAACCCAAGATGTGCATAAAATCTACCTGGAACAGTTTAGTGAGCTCTGTACTCTCTGTGACCCTTTTGGTAGTGGAAGTACAACCATGCATCCAAGTAAAGGGCTCAAACACATTGCAAAACAGAAAGCACATCACAGTCATGCACAGTACTTACATCACAGAAGTTTTAGCCTCGGCATGCGAAGCAGTTTGGAGACAAACTCCAAGCTGACTTTGATGATTAACATTTCTGAGAGTTCAGTGTACAGATAAATTTCACTCGATATATTAGTTTCATACACAATGGAATCTTCAAGTTGTCTTGTGTTCAAGTGTTCTGACAGAGTTAAAATGGCACAGGAACTAGTAATAGTAGTAAAGGACCAGACAGATAATTATTTCAAAATTACTATCTGCATATTTTATTTGTTGATAGATATTATTATATGCATAATGGCAAAAACCTATATATAAAAATACAGATTTTAAATGTAGATTTTTAATAGAAAGAATATAGATTTTTAATTATATGTTTTTAAATTGCATCGATCTAATTCTTTATTTTTCATAAAGTATAGTTTAAACTTTATCATATATGAAGATGATTGATTAAACTGTGACTTGTAATTACGGTGACATCCAAGCTCAAATGAATTAATCACTCTATGTTTCAAAGACCTTTCCTGAAATTTCTGGAAGCACAAGAGAAAAAAAAAATGTCTGCTGGAAGCAGTGTAAGTCAAAATAAATTTTGCCCTGGGAACAGAATGTGATAAAATCTTCCTGGATGGATTTTCTTTATATCATGTTCATTTTTAACTTTGTAAATAGTATAATTGCATACATCTTTTCCAGTTTTATATTCAAGAGGGCCCGTATTTGCCCAGTCAGTAAGTTAGAGTAGGCTAATCATATGTGACAACTCAGCTGTCTAATTTTAAAAGGTAACTTTTTAACTTCTTTGATGTGCTCTCATACTAGCCATCCTCACTTGTTTGGTCTTGTGTTGCTGATGAAGCACTGACATAAAAATGCAGATACACATTTATAAAGCCTATGCTTGTATACCTAAAAATATTGTTTTTTGGAAACACTGATATACTAATGCAGTCACCAAATAGGCACATTGCAAGTCATGAGTGTGCATTGTAATGCTGCTTTCATGAAATATGCACAAATCCATTCAAGATTCAAGTATTGTGTCAACATCTCCATTTGCTTTTGATGGCCAGTCTTCAGCTCTTCCCCATCCATTCACACATCTTCATGTTTGCAATTCTTTTCTTTCTTTTACGTGCCCTACTTCCTATAGCCATTCTCTTAATTATGCCATTCTCTTCTTTCTTTTATTATTGTCCTGTTCAGAAAATAATTTTCTTGTTCAGAACAATTTTCTTGTTCAGAAAAATTCAGACAGGTACAACCTGGAGCCTTAAGAAGATGATACTCCTTGTGAATCTGTGTCAAGAGAAAGCCACATGTTTCTTGCATAGCAGGATTACCCCATGGCAGTACCAGAGGGTTGCTAGCCTTGCAACAGCTTTCAGGGTTGAACGGACTGTTGCATTAAGTTTGAATGAACAAAGGCAGTATTCATGAAGACCAAGAATGATAACTAGCCCTTGGGGCTGCACAGCAGAGATGCGGCTATGAAAGAGAGCTTGAAGAGATCTGCAGATGGGAGCACTCCACCAAGCTGGCAGCTCCTCTGCTCTTCTGCACCCTCAGTACTATGGTCACTACACAGGAAAATGTGCCTTCCAGCATTGCTCTGGGGATCCAATTCCAAATCCCACAGATGAACTCTGTGAGGGCTTTGTCTTTAACTATCTCCCCAACCCAATCAGCAACAGCAACTCCCTGTGCCAGTGCACCTGATTGCAACTAAGATAACTGTAGAGCTTTTTAGATAAAGTGTCTCTAGGGCAGAAAGTATGGGCTTCTGGTGGACTAACAGCAAATAGCTCTGAGCTGTAGAGAACTGATATACATTGCTGACCTGATGACAAGACCGTAGTTCTCTGTGCTATCCCTGCAGCTCAATTTGGATAGGCAGTCACATGGTATAAGCAAATTGATGCCCAGAAATCTGGTATGTATCTTTTCTGAACGTATAGGCCTTACCCACTAACTATCCCTTGGAGTCACCTGAGCAAGCAGGAGTTTTTTGACTCACTTTTCATTCAGTGCAGGCTACAAAAAATAACGGATCCACCTTTCTTTAGGGAACTTTTCTGTTCTCTCTGGCTTACCCAACTCTCTGTTCTCTTCCTCCTCTGCTGCAGATGCCTCTTTCCATTCAGCATTTTTCTGCTACAGGGATCCACAGGCAATTTCACAGGAGATACTTAGGTAACTGTGCCGGCCATGACATTGATGTAACTTACCACTACTAGGTGTAACTTCATATTCAGAACTTCACTTCATCCATCCCTCTCAGTGGATAGTCAAGGCAGAAACAGCTCTGTCCCAGTTCTTCCACTACCCTACTGAAATCTGTTCTTGAGAACCTGGGCACTGTGGGGACAGAAACCAAAGGCAACAGAAAAGTGCCCTGTATTTGACAGGCTAGTTTTTCTCACCTCTGCATATTCCTTTGATGAAGAGGGGCTTTAGCACAGCTTGCTTCAGTCTTCTGATCTTCCTGTCATGTCAAGTGGCAATGAATATAATACAACATTATCAAACAGAGGATAAAAGATCCAATAAACACCAACAAACTGCAAGCTTCTGAAGCAGTGATTATATTACTGATGAAGACATGCCACCTTATGTCATGGCTGAAAGCATGAAATGTCTTACTTTTACCAGACTAGACAGGGAAATATATGAATTATTTTGATGTTACAAAATCAGAAACGGTCACTAAGCTAAAAAGAAATAGCTATGGAGGGAACACCGTTGAGAGAAGATGTGCTGTTTGTAACAAAGGATATTATTAACTGCATACTAGAACAACAGCAAAAATTATGAAGTAATCATAAGACAAAAGCTTGTGTAATTTTATGTAACTACAAAGATAGAGAAGATTGTCCTTGACATTGTAATAACAAAGATTGAGATTGTCCTTGTTTATGTGAACTAGATCTTGGTATGTGTAGTCAGTCCTTGAGAACAAATTGGAAGCTTATGCAAGAAAAATACAGCTAAAATGTAAATAGAGGGGGGAATAGAACATGAACTCAAAGGTAGCAAATCTAAGAATATCTTATGAAATTATTAAGCAAAAGAAATAAGCATATTTCAGCAATCATATATGGAAAACTAATAGCTAAAATGAGTGAAAGTGAAGCATGAAATAAGCTGACAAAAGGAAATGGCAGCAGGCAATGTTGATGTGTGGACACACACTAGTGTAATTCAGTGATAAAATGAAAAAACATCATCAACACAAATAATTAATGATTACCAATTTGAATTGACATTAAAAGAGCCTATAGCCTAGAGAAATATGAAGGGGAAGAAATTTCATTTATATAGAAATGTTTATAGAAATGTGCTTGAGAACCAAAAACGCTATGTGCTAGAGCCTCAACAGTTTTAAATAACAGAAGAGGAAATGAGAACACACTTAACAAAGTCACAATTTTTGTGAACTGCTGACATGAGGTAGTTATTAGAAAAACAAATATAAGGCTAATCTTTCATCAAGGGATCCGTTTTCTGCAGAGGCATGAAAATATTTTTGTTTTGTAAGATCTCAGTGAAACTTCTTCTGGAATACTATATACAATTATGAATTGAATCTGGAAAAGAAGTGAAGAAGGGCTCCCAGAATGATTAAGAAGGAGATTCTCTATACAAAAGAAAGTTTACAGAATGTGGCTATTCTAGCCCAATAAGATGAAAGCTGAAATGGGAAATAATTGTTCTCTACACATGGAATGATTGAATCAAAAGGCAAGTGATGGCAGAGAAACGAAGGTGTACATTGATAAATACACTTAGGATGGAAATTAAAGGACAATTAAAAGGAAGTTAAAAGAAAAACTAAAACTGTGTTAAAAATGGAATACAATCATTATACAAAGGGACACTTCTGACTCAGTGCCTCCAATAGCTGGGCACTAGAGCCCATTAGACTTCCTTTGATCCTATGTTCATAACTACACTGCCTGTCTTACAGCTTTTTTCAGCCAGTCTGCTGTTCCTAACTGAGCAGTAACTTTCACATCCGTAATATCTGGTACCTTTCAACAACCTGTTCTTTACTGGACTGTTATATTTTAGTCCTATTATCTGTATAGCCACATTCTTAAATGGTGTGATGACCTAAGCCTCACATGGCCATAACTAAGCCTCTGTCCTTCCTCTTAAAGGATCATCCTTCCTCTTAAAGGTTCACCCTATAGCACTTCTTGTAGATATCAGCCATTCCAAAATGCAATTACATCAGAAAATTTCAATAGAAAAGAAGAGAGAAAATATCAAACACAAATATCACTAATATTGAGTTGACAGAACGTAGCATGGCACCAGTAAAGGTAAGAAGTGTTTTAGTCAGTTTTTTCAAAATAAGGAGATTTTCTGAGATTTAATTTCCAATTTTCTGAAACTTAATTTCCAAAGAAAAAAATAAATTTATTTGGAAATTAAGTTTCATACTTTTGATCATACCTGTCTCAGGACAGGTACTTTTGCTGCTTTTAAGTGAAGCACCAAGAATGCAAAAAGAGAAGTGACATTTGTGTGTAGTCATGCAGGAAAAGATAAGAATCAGCCATAGCTGATAGCTGAGCAGCTTAAGGCCTAAAAGGCAGAGTATGGCCCAATGAAAGACAAAGTGTGAAAGGCCAGTATTTTTCTGTGAAAATTTTTCTAGTGAATCTAGTCTTTTTGAACGAGCTTAATGCAAAAGAAACACGCCGTTGCAGACTGATTTTAAGCGAAGAAATCACATCTAATGATGACAACATCCAGTAGAAAATAATCACCAGTGCTAAATACACAAGTGGAAGTAGAAATTACTTGTTGAATTCCTTTAAAGTCTGTTTTGGCAGTACAATATATAATGTCGTTATTAATGGCTTCAATACAAAAAGGGATGATATAGTTAATAATATGTATGGAATCAGAAAGCTGAAACAGCTGAAGTGTACAATATCAGAGTACATTTTGGGAATATCCAGGTACTCCTGAAGACTGAGGCAAGAGAAAATTGAATGAAATTTGATAGTACTGGATGTTAGGCAGTGGACCGAAACTGTTATGAAACTGCTACATGCTAGAGACTTGTTCACTGGAGAATGACACAGAAGGAGAATTACATGTGTACCTATATGTAATTTCATGCAACCACGAGAAAGACAGATAAAACCTAGGAGAAAAGTTTCCAGTAGGGGCGAGTTAAATATTGCTTTTATTGCTGTACATAATTATGGTTGCTAGGCTCACACTAAAGAAAGATGAAATGAGGAAAAGAGCTGAGAAGCACTACAAGAATGACTAGGGATGTAGAGATCTTTCATGAGAAAAGACTAAAACAACCTATTTAGCCTAGCAAAAGAGACTGCTGTAGAATATCATTATTCTTTATAAATTCAACAGAGAATGAATATTAATTAGCATGAAGAGATATTTAAGGTAAAATAAATGTGTATACACTTGAAGAAATAAGGGGCATAAAGTGCCCATGATATATTTTGTTTGGAAACTAGAATGAGGTTCATAACCATCAGAGGAAGGAAAATCTGGAGTCATCTTGTAGCAGGAGTGATGCAAGCAAGAAAGCTAGATTTGTGAGAAGGATTATACAGTGTGGTTTTCCTTAATAGTGTAGTTTTGCAGATGATACTAAATTGGGAAAAGTGGATGATAAACCAGATAGGTGTGCTGCCATTCAGAGGAACCGCGGCAGGCTGGAGAAATGGTCCAGAAAGGACCTTATGAAGGTCAACAAATGGAAATGCAAAGTCCTGCTCCTGGGAAAGAACCCCATACACCCATATAGATAGCATCAACTGGGTGGAAAGCAGCTTTGCAGAAAAGGCCCTGGGGATCCTGGTGGACAGCAAGCTGACCATGAGCCAGCAATGTGCCCCCACAACAAAGAAGGCCAACAGCCGGGACTGCAATAGTAAGGGCATTGCCAGCAGGTCAAGGGAGTTGATCCTTCCCCTCTACTCAACACTAGTGAGACACTTCTGGGGTCACAGTGCAAGAGAGAAATGGACACACTGGAATGAGTCCAGCAAAGGGCCATGAAGGTAGTCAAGTGACTGGAGCATCTGTCATATGTGGAGAGGCTGAGAGAGCTGCACCTGTTCAGCCTGGAGAAGAGAAGGCTCAGGAGGCATTTTATCAATGTGCAATGTGTGTATGTTGTGAAGAAGATTGTGTATCAATGTCAAGGTGGAGCCAGACTCTTCTCACTGATGTCCACTGACAGAATGAGACGCAACAGGCACAAACTGGAACACAGGGAATTCCATTTAAACCAAACAAAAAGCTTTTTTTTTCTTCTTTTTTTCTTTTTTTTTTTTAACTGTGGAGGTGGTCAAACACCAGTACAGGTTGCCCAGGGAGGGTGTAGAGTCTTCATCCTTGGATTCTCAAAACCCAGTTGGACATGGCCCTGATGAACCTGCTGTAATTGGCCCTTCTTTGAGCAGGGCATGGACTAGATGATCTCCAGAGGTCCCTTCCATTCTGTGATTTAGTGGTTGCATAATCTGTACCAAATACACATTGTAATTCTAAGAGTTGCTACTGAAAAATGAAGAACTAGCACATTAGCATGGAAAACTTACAGCGTGGAAAACATGAGCTGTACATTAGCACAGAAAATATACAGAAGATAGCAGAGTGTGTTCAACTCCAAGCAATATAGAAAGTAACCCATCCAGTTTGTACCTCTACACCTAGTATGTGTTAAACATATTCAGGATTAAATTTAAAAAACACCCAGAATGCTAAGTAAGTATATTCAATCAGTTAATTCATTTGTAAAAGACAAAAGCAGCACTTGACGAAAACCAGCATTACACCCTGGGAGAGTAAAATTGTAACAGTTTCTTCTCATGAGAGGTTTGCTCTGGTTTGAAGCCAAAGAAAGCTTTTAGTACTGTGACTAGTTTTAATACACAGATGAAAATAATTTCCTGGACTTTTCCTAAACTGGTTTAACTACTTTTGGTCAGGCCCTTTGCTTTCAACCATAGTATCTCAAATTAGAAAACAATTAGTTTTACCTGTATTAATTACAGTATCCTGTACCTCATACAAAGCCCTGGATTTGTGCTTTTGCAAAATCCCATATCACAATGAACCACAGAAGCAAGTTTGTAAATTCTAGCATAAATTCTGCAGTGCATTCCAGGACTGGAATGCACTGCAGCTTAAGGGTAAGATCTGTTAATGCTCATAACATCACAAATACACTCTTTATAAACACCTATACATACAGCTGTTAGCCGAATTTAAGTATCATATCATCACAAGCACAAATGAAGTGCTACTACCATGTAAGTTTGCTGTACGGAAACTGCTTGTGTGCATACTTCTGGCAGCATGGAAAGTAAAATTTGATGATGGCTAATCCTTGAACTAAATGGTTGCATTTACCATATAGAAGCTCACCAAACAGAAGTGAGCATCCATTTGGCTCTCACAAGTAGCTAACTTGTGGTAAATACATGCCTTATTTTATGCAGAAAAAAACACCCTTTATAGTATGTCCACAGCCTATTGAAAAAAGAAGAAAAAAAAACAAAAACACATGACTGTTGTTTGCCTAAAAACAGTAGTTTCTGAGGTATATAGTGATGAAGTTATGCACAGAGAAACAAAGTTTTTATATGAACAGCCTGTTCCTGTGGCATGGCTGTCATTTCTAGTGATACCTCATGATTTTGGTACTTGTCCTTTCTCACTTCTGCTGGTGGCACTTTTCTCAGTTTCCAAAGCAGGGAGACTGGGGCACCTAGTATGAGAAGCAGGGTGTAAAAGTAAAGATTTAAAGGTCAGTAAAATGCACAACATTTTTACAACTCTTGGGCTCGTTTAAAATTGGAGAGATGCAACTAAGTCAGTCCCTAGAAGATTCTTGTGAATGAAATAACTTGTAGGTAGGGGTCAGAAACCTGAATGGATATAAAGACATGAACTGGGTCTCAGTCTCTCTTTCTCTTACCCCTGATTGTGACTATGGTGGCATTTGTTTCATACTCTCACAGGTAACAAACCAAGGTTTGCCTTTGGAGGCTCTCGTGTTTGTTCACCTGGAGATTTATATAACCCTGTGTCACACTACATTTTTGTGCTGGGTAACAGGCTTTCAAACACCTTTGTTATTTAAACTAATGCAAACCTATGTGTTGGTTTTTGTTTGTTTGTCCTTTTTTTTTTTTTTTTTTAGTAATTTATTCAGCATTCCCAAACTAGAGCATGTTTATGTGCCTTCTCATTTTTTTCCTCTGATGAAGATTTCGCATTGCTACCTAGTATAACCAGTTGGGTAGGTTCTTTGAGAAGCAGCCGTATGTTACTGCATTAAAGTGCAAATGCATTGTGATACCATGTCACTGTGATGTTTTCCTGCTCATAAATAATTCAGGAAGGATAAATTAATTGTGACTTTGAAAGGATTTTCTGGAAAAAAAAATCAGATCATTGGATCTCACAGTATCCCTAAAATTTCTAAGGCTCTTGAGAAGCTGAAAAAGTTTTACAGCATTGTGAACTCACTCCATATCACTGCGATGCTTTGCTTTGTTGAGACATTTTGTCCTAGTGCAGTAAGAGACTGAGTCAGACAAATGTTACTACATTGAAACATGTTGATATTTTGAGTTCACTGAACAGAACTCACCAATTATCAGTGCAAATGGATAATGCTGTGCTTTGGCTGTTCTTATACTTGTAACGATCTGATGGCATTGAAGGTAGCGTTGTGATGTTGTGCTCTGCTGTGTTGCAACTAAGTCACCTCGTGGTGCTGCACACACGTGATGTGTGCTGATGACGTGGTGATCTTGTCAGAAGTATGGAACCCACAGAACCCATGAATGCGAAGAAAACCTGTGACTTTCAGCCTATCGATTACATGCTTGATAACTTCTACATGTATTTTTCTGGTTTTCCCCTATTCTGCCAAGAAATTTGATTTAAAGTTCTGATGCCAAAATTGCTTTATTATTATTATTATAGACTACAATTCATATTGAGTGCATCAGCTAAGGTATTGTCATTGCATTATAACATATCATTAACGAGCTATGACAATCATTAGATTATACGGCATTTATTATATAGAAAGTTTAAAACCCCACCATTTTTTAGCTGTTCTCAAATGAGAAAATGAGACTGGACAAAATAGACTGCTTTACCCTTGTTGAAATACTGCTAATACCTGCCATTTACTTCCAGCTGATGTCATACACACATTTTACAAAGTGACTTCTGAAAAATGCACCCAAATTGAACCACTGTAATAATTTGTATGTGCCCGATAGGATGTGGACTTTTTTTTTTTTCTTTTTTAAATAATCTTTCCGAAGAGTACATATGCACTGGAAGTAATTCTGCAGCTGTATCTCTGAGCTGATATGGGCTCCACCGTACAGGGGAATCTGAAATGCCTATTTCACATAGGCATTCATTCCTATAGTCAGAAAGACTACAATATGTCAGGATTTCACCAGAACAAGAAAGCGAAACATCGGTGCCATAATAGCTATAGCGAAGTAGTAAAATCTTTCAGCAGGATCGTGGGAGATTTGAACTCAGACCTGTGCACTGCCTGAGTTTCCTGGTTCTCCTCTGTAGCAGATGATCGGATAATGTTTCAGCTTTAATAAGCAGGTATTACCTGAGGAATAACGTCTTTGAAAAACTGCCCACTAGATGTTCTGATAAAGTCCAGCGTTGTGTGATTCTAAGTACTCTGTTAAGAGATTAACGTTTTCATATCCAGAGTATGGTTTAACTGCTATGTAATAAATAAATCATGGGAGACTCATCTAACAATGAGGAAAACATAAATTGAATAGCTGCTGATTACATGAGCACACCTCCTATTCTCATGGCCTGGATCAGGCAGAAACTGTTCCGAAAAAGTAAAATGCAGTTGCGCAAGCAAAGTCAATGTTTACAGCAGTTCTCATATAATAATTTATATGCACTGTAATGTGAGCTAATACCAGTTGGGCAAGCTCATATTGGCTATTTCCTAACTTTTGAACACTTGATTTTTTTTTTAATCTGATGCATGTCCGCCTGTGCAATGCGTAGTTGTGAAACGAATGGCGTACGGTGACAGGGCATGACACAACGGCACATTGCCCCGCGTGGCCTGGCGATATTTGGTAACAAACGTGGGGTAATGTAGCACAATGGGTTTTGTAGCAGAGGTGCGATGTGTATGGGCAATAGGCCGGTAATTAGAGCAGGGCACAGGGTCCAGGGGCATTTGGCTGGCTGGCAGGCGCAAGCTGCCGAACGTTTCTCAAGCGTCAATTCAGCCAGTTACAACCGAAGCCGGCCTAGCGCCTCACTGCTCCAGCCCCCAGCAATTTCACACACACGAGCGCACTGCAGGGGCGGAACGAGCGAGCGGCGCAGGCCTCGGGCCCGCTTCACGGAGCCGGCATGGCGGAGGCCTCCCCAGGGGCGCTGGGTGTGGCTCCCGCCCGGCCGCCAACCCCCGGCGTCTTCGTCCCTAGGAGCGGCGGGGCCGGGAGCCAATGGGCGGGCGCGAGCCGCGTGCGCAACGGCCAACGGGAGCGGCTCTTTTAGGACCGCTGCGCGGGGCTGTTCATAGCGCAGGGGAACGGCGGCTGGCGCGGGGGCGCGCGTCCAGGGAGCAGCGCGCGGGGCTCGGCGGGGGTCGCCGCCCGCAGCAGGTAGCGGCAGCCGCGGAGAGGCGGGGGCCAGGCTAGGCTAGGCTAGGCTAGGCTAGGCTAGGCTAGGCTAGGCTAGGCTGCGCCGCGCCGTGCCGCGCCGCGCCGCGCCGCGCCGCGCCGCCCCGGCCGGCGCCGCTCCTGCGAGGCGAGGCGGTGGGGGAGTCGGCCGCCGTCGTCGTGAGCTTCCGGGGGCTGGCGGCGGGGGGGCCTTGCGGAGGGGGGCCCTGCGGGCCGGGGAGCTCGGTTTGATGCTTATAAGCGGGGTGGGATCCCGTCCTGGTGCTGTCGCGTTCTCGCGTGGTCGAGGCCCGCGGCCGCCGCTCCACCTGCAGCCGGGCCTGATCTCGGCCCGGCGGTTCCCCCTTCTCGGAAACGTCGCCGGGGGTGGCCGTGCGGGGGGAAGCCACGAGCTTCTCGGCCCGGCACGGGGGACAGGGAGGAGAAGGGAAACGGCCTCGTTCCGCAAACGGCAGTCCCGCTCTTGAGGAAGAGATCGGAAGTCGCGGCGGCCTATGACCGGTTGGGGAGCCTGGGAGGGCCTCGGGGCCCGCGTGGAGAAAGAGTCGCGTTGGGCCGGGCAGTGGGGCTGATGGGTGGCCAACTGCAGCGGCACACTGACTGGTAGCAGACTTGGAATTGAAGCCAGCCTGAGTCCCAGGGAGGTAGAAACCTTTAATTTCAATTAATCTACTTCAGAGCTCTAGCAATTGGAAGCTTTTGATATTTTTATAACTGTTTTAGTAGTAATTAAAACAGAATTGGAGCACGTAGGAGTTTTACTGGCTAGGGCATCAGTCTGTACAAGCAAGCTTGAAATGTCCCTGCCCTCATCTCCTCCAATTTGTGATATCTTATATACACCTCATAACTGAGGTACCAATACTTTAACAACTTGCAGGTTATATATTAGGAGTATATTTCTAAGATCTCATATATTCAGTTTTTCTACTCTGTTTTGTACCACCTACTCAAATATAAATCATTTAAAAAAATGCGCTTTCCCCACCCAAAAACTCTTAAAACTGGATATGAAAGATTGGCTGTATAGTTCTGCAACAGCTAGAACAAACTGTAAAAGCAATATGCAAATGCAGATCTGTAACCTTTTACTGTGAGTACTGGGTTTAATTACCTTATGCAGGGCTGCAGGTCTAATGAAGTTTACTAGAGACAATAGTTTCAACAGTAAATGCACCATATGCAGTTGTTTTCCATTTTGTGTGACTGATTAATGTAGAGGTGTATGTCTGCTAAATACTCTTTTCTTTCCAATAATTACAGTGGTACAAACCATCTTAATTCTCCCTCCTTCTCAGCTCCTAGCTGATACTTGAAAATAAGTTAGGAATGAGGCAGAACTGTGACTCTGGTAACAGTGAATGTTTTCTCTTCATCCAGTACTTGGTGTTCCTCGGATTTTTTTTGCAAGTGTACAGGATGTCTGCTGGCTAGGTGTGAGCAGAGAGTATCACTAAGTGTCAGTTCTCTAGTGTGTTTCCTGACAATACCTTTAAAAGTTGGAGTCATACATGTCTTGAAATACATGTACTAACATATCTCCTGGAAATAGAGGAGATGGAAGTGTCTATCCGTAGAACCTCTTAGCTCCTGACAAGCTGAACTAAAGCTCCTCTGAAGCTACCAAGTGCTAGAGAACATGCTAGATGTAGTCAAAGGCACAGCTGTATCATTGCAGGGAGCTCAGGTTTGGCTAGCTTCTCACCTGAAATAACATGTTAGTTTTCTTTTTGTGTGTGTCCCAAAATATTCAGTGTCCGAGGAAGGTTTGTGTTTGGTAAAACATGCCTCTTGTCTGTAGGAAGCAGAGCGGCTGTGGAATTTTAAAATGCAAACCTTTTGAAAAGGAACCAGTAAAATCAAAACTTGAATTTGCTACTTTAGTACTCTGTAGATGGATGGATGGCTTATCTCATGTAGTACTTTAATGGCTGGACATGGTCAGTGCTATCATGTACATCCATACTGTTTTTCCCAGTTGCTAATTTTGAGCCTTGCAGCAATCTGGCTGTAATGCAGTCTTCCAGCTAGGTTTTATTTAGCCTCAACACTTTGAAAGTGTGGAAGTTGCAAGCAGTCCTAGCCAGCACTGTCTTTCTGAATCAAATTGATACTTTTTTTTTTTTCCTTCTTATCTTTCTGAGTATGTCCAACATGGGGTTTCTTGTGAGGCTTTCTCTTATAAAACTTCCTCCTCGCCTTTGTTGAGCTTTTCTGAAACCTTTTCAAAGAATGTGACTCCATTTGGGTGTCCTGTTGTGTTTTTCCTTGGGGTGTGGTTAGAAAGACTGTGTCTAGTAGGTTTTGATAAGCAGCCTTTGGTGTTACCTATACACAAACTACATCATGCCAACCTTTCTGTGTCTTTGCTTAGCTTGATGTTTGCACAGGAATTTCTACAAATTTACAAAATGGGCGTAATGGATAGATCCAAGTAACATATGGAGCCTATATCATCTACATAATCAATAACAGCTATGGAATTGGAATCAGAAAATCTCAGTTCTTCTGAGAACAGGGATAGGGGCTCTGTGTGTCGTTTAATTGATGTTCACTTGTGTTTGTTGTATGAACAGGACAGGTAGGCAATATGTTAGTAGCATTTGCTTTAACTATTTATGTGTGTGAGCTATTTTTTCAAGACAAAAGCTGCAGAAAAAGGTCTTAATTTTCTGATAGGGTTTTATTCTACAAGTTTTGAGAAAAAGAAAGGTAAATTATTTTTTTAATAAATAAATATATGATTAGGCTTCAGATACAACCTACTAGAATGGTTGTTAATGGGTTATTTTTAGGTTCTAGAAGTATTCTTAGACACATCTGCAGGAATGTGATGGGAAAAGAAAGGATCTTCATCGATTTGCACTGGAAAGCTATTGAATTACCTCATGTTGAAATGTTATATTGCTTGATGGCAATATACTTGTATGAAAAATTTTGAAAATGGCTTGTTTAATTTTAAAGAATTAAGTTCATGGTTATGGAGGACTCTGCTGTAAGTTTAATGGCTGTAATTCCTGGAAGTCTTAACTTGCCTCTTTTTTTTTTTTAACAGCTGTTCTACAGTCTGCTCATCAGCAGTGAGTGTGTTTACTAGGTGTTTACTAGGCGTGTCCTTTACTACAAAGGCATTAGAAGCCAGGGTTTGGTGAAGCATCAAGGGCATCTGAGGATTTTCTTGTGGAAGTGTAGGGAATTAGTACTAAACATTCACATGTACCTGTCAAATGAGGAATTACGGTATTTTTGTACCTTTAAATCTCTCTTAAAATACCTGAAACTATTTCAGTTGGGAGAACTCGGAGGATCACAAAGACCGATCGCTTAGGATTTTCTTTAAATTGTAGAAAGTATGGAAGGAGCCTGGAAGTGGTGATTCCTAGAACTTCAGATCCATTGTATAATGTCTGTTGTAAAATGTGACTCACATCTTCCCATTCTGTGATAAATGTGTAATTTTAAAGGAACGATAAGGCTTTTTTAGATAACACAGAATTTGCAGTCAGAATATTTTAATAAAATTAATCACACAGTTCAAGGAAATACTGCTAAAAGACTAGCTCAAATGGCTCACTTTGGCCTTCTGATGTTTTTAACAGCATGTCATAGAGGATGTAGTTTGAGCTGTTGTCTCTGTCCTGGCTGATCAACGTGAGGAACGTGAACCTGGGTTTTAATTACCTAGCTTTGTCTCTTAGCTATGAAACTAGATGTGTTGGTGAACCCGTTTCAGTTGTTGTTGCTTTGGTTTTGTTTCTTCCTTCCCTCTTCTCATTTTCTGTTTTCTAAACTATTTCAAAGAATCTTCCCTGCCACTGCAAAATGACAGTATCACAGTAACAACTGGAGCAATAATCCAGTTGCTGTTCAGGCTTTTCCTAGTGGATACCTGGACCAGTTCTCAGAATACTCTTATATGAAGTTTTAATTGATGCCTTTGGCTTGTTTTCTTGATGCAATGAATAAGCATTGAGCCATCTTGCAGCTTCAGCATTTTCAGTCATAGGCAACTGTGAGACAGTGTTACTTTGTCCATCTATGTTGCAGGCAGTTCCTCAGGCAGGTTTTAATCTTTCAGGGTTAGCAGTAGAGCAGTGATTTATGCAACTATCTTGATACACAGTAAGACTTTCTTGTAATGCTTTCATAACCAAAAGTGCAACCAAGACTTGTAATATTGATTTCTAATTAACTTAGATAAAATGATCTGGGCCTATGGTCCTGTTTGGTTAATCTTGATTGAAGCCTGGCTCTTGCTTCCTAAAACAGGTTTGGAAGTTCTTGTGGTATAAGTCCTAAGCACAGTTGCATGTGAGCTGGAGATGAAATACAGTGAATGTTCTTTCTCTTATGCGGTATGTGCTTTATTATAATAGCTTTTTTTTTTTTCCTGGGCTGATTTATGCCTTTGCCTTCTGTGCAACTTGGAGAAATGAGGTTAATTATGTCAAAAGATATTTTCTTTCAACGTGTGCTTGAAGACTAAGTTCAAACAGTAAACAGTTTAGAAAAACATCACGGTTACAAACGTGACTTATTATAAAGGGATAATAAAAACCTTTTACTTAATTGAATTAAACTAGCTCTTAAAAGAACTTTTATTTTAATTCCTTTTCAGTGCCCTTACTGCAAAGGAAGTATAATTACAGCAGACCATGGGTCTCTAGTACTCTGTGGAACACAATGCTTACTAGTCAAGAGTCATTTCCATGTTAACTGGTACAGAATCCCTGAATAGAGGCATAAGTGAACGCAAACTTGTAGTAAGATCAGAATTATGGGTGAAAGGTGTGCGAACATGCAGATAGGAATTAGTTGTATAACTACATGCATCAAATTTGTGTAATGACAAAGTTCTGCTGAGATATCTCAGTGCAGGCCACTTGAGTTTACCTTCCCTGCAGTAAGACAGAAAGATTAGAGGAGCTTAAAGACCCCATGGCTTCAGGCACAGCTCTGGCTTTTTAAGAGTCTTGTTTTCACAAGAGTGTTTTTGAACTGCAAATCAAATAGTTTGTGGGTTGGGTTGAAAGGGAAACTGAATATTACTTCAAATTCTGCTAATAAATTATAGGGTTAGTTGGTTCGAGTTCACTGTCTTACTAAAGCAGTTGAGTGAATACTGTACTTTTTTTTTGTCAGGGTCTTAAAGGAGTTCACGGAACTACTTCAGCTTCTGATATAAATTTAGATTTCTGTATCAGAATGCTGTGGTGTAATTAAATAATTCATATGCAGCATTACTTAAGCCTAAACTAAAGCAGTTTAATAACGCTTCTTAACTTGAATGTATGCACTGCAAAGGATAGTATTTTATCCAGGAGGAGAATAACTTGTGGAGTGTGTAGTCCAGGAAAAACTTCTAGTATCTAATGTGTTTCTATGGGCAAGAGAATTTTTTTTAAAATCAAGCCCACTCGATTTGCAGGGCATACATCTATATGCTTAGTCATGTAAACTTTGGCCTGACTATATTAGTTGCTCTAACTGGTGTCTTGTTTCAATACTTAAATGATTTAAAGTAGACAGATATCTTCATTGGTAGCAGGCTGGTCTGTGAACAAATTCAAGATTGAAGAATATAGCTAGTTCGAAGCATTTATTATTTAGAAAATCTAATATACCCAGTGAGTGTCAGCCACATGTTTGCCATGTATAGATTTGGGGAAGCATGAGACACTTACTGTCTAGCATACTGCCAGGCATAAACGAAAGACCAGCTAGCTAGTATTAAATTAGCAAACCTGTTTTGATAGCTCTTCAAAATGTAGTTCTTCTAATTAGCTTCCAGACCTGGCAATATGTTTTCCAGCTCCTGGAAACATGATAAATTTTCTTGGCAGGTTTATCCTGCAGGGGACTGTGGCTTACAGCTAGTAAAGAAAATGACCTTGCAGAGAGGAGATAAGAATGTTAATGATAGTCTAAAAAACGGATAAATGTCTTTCTCTAGTTGTGGGAAGAATCCCAAATCTTCCACATGACTGTCAAGTTTGGAGTAGATACGTTTTGAGGTTAACTTACACCAAAAGCAGTTTACAATAGGAAATACTGTTCCACCATTTCAGTCTCTACTCATCTTCCAAAACAGGTATCTTTCACAGATAAGGTTTCTCAATGGGTATAACCTTGGACCTTGAAGACAAACAAACTATCCTTCTTTGGTGATATGCTGGGTAGGTATTGCCCAAATAGGGCAGATCACTGACCCTTGTGGTTGTTGAAAATGTAGACATTTTGCTGATAGCATTTATTGATTTACGTTTGTGGAAACAGGGCACCAGATGAAATGAGACATGATACGACCCAAGCTTGTCTTTCTGGCAGTAACTTTGTTTAGATGAGTTAAATATTACTTCCTTTGCTGCCTGAATCTATCCAGTTCTTAGATTTTATTCTGGCTTGCACCAGTGTTCTTCCAATATGACAGCTGAAGGCCTACGTGACAGGCTTTACCTTCTGTAATGATTTATCTGTGATGTGGGTGCACATGTGTACAATTCTTGAAAATACTTGTTGCATTCAGATTTGACGTCTAGGTGGATTACATCTCCTGAATACACATAAATGAAATATTTCTTCCACCTTATCTTTAGACCTTTTTCTGTTGCACTGCTGCTAGGACTGGGTTCAAGCTGTTAGGGAAAGGGGGAAGTGAGTTTATCAGGCTCTGTTTTGTAGAACTTTGTGGTTTGTTGCTGATCCTTGAGAGGTTGGGTATGGACACTTACAGTTTCCTGTGACTGGATAATCTCAGTATGATTGAATTGGGAAGGAGCATGTTGCTGACCTAATGCTTGTCAGTGATAATTTAGAAAACAGGCCATTTATTCTCAAGGACATCAGTGCACACTCCTAGTTGCTGGATTTAGCATTTAAACATTTGCTGGAACTCCAACAGGCTCTCTTGGCAATTAGAAGGCAAATTTTTAAGTATCTTGATTTGTGTTTGGAAAATCTGAGAATTGTTCTTTTTCTCGTCTACAGACAGACTCGTCCTTGTTTTGAGAGCCATAGAGACCTCTGTTTGAAGCAACGAGTTAAATATTGCAGCAGTAGCTCTGAAAGCAAACAGAGCTGCCATTGTTTGCTCCATAATAGCTCTTGCCCAGCCTCAGACAGGAGATTTTCTTTTTTACCAGATGGCTAGGATCTGGGAGGTGGCTTTTTGTATGCTTGTTTTTCTGAAGTGCTTAGGAGCCCTTGATGTCTTTAAAGCACAACACCCATCCAATGAACAGTATCTTCCAAGAGTCACCGTTGGATTAGACCTCAGCCTGTGGATTTGGAAGTACACTAGTGTCAGTTTCTCTGTAGCAGTTTAGCAGAAGCTTCCTCTTCCAAATGCAGTTTATCCCCATAAGTCATCTGGTAATTTTGATCATCCCTGTTCTATGTCAAGAGCTCTTAAGAGAACTCTTGCTAATCCTTTCATCTTTTAGATTGTTTCCCCCCCTAGCTGTTGTTATTAGCTCAAAAAGTAGCTACATTATAGGAATTCAGGCATTCCAAAGTGTGCATTAGACAGTGTTGTATTTGGTAGAACTATCTGTCGCCATGTGAAGGAGCTATTAATAAGTCATTGGATAATTGGTGAAAATATGTATTGCTGGTTAATAAAAATTGCTGGTTAATAGATGCAATTCAGCTTTTGCAAGCATGCAACAAATTGTACTCTAAAACTAGATTAAAAGATTGCAGACACTTGAACCTTAAATGCTAAATTTGATTTTGCTTCATTGCCTTGCAAGGTAGGTATCCTTTCTGGACCTGCTTCAGCCTGTTGTGTATTAAAAGTCAAACTAAATTTACTCTGGGAAATACCAATTTCTTAACTATTTTTTTAAAGCATAGGTATCATGTAGTTCTTCAGTAATTTCCTTTCATAGGATGGCTTCTTGTTATTCTTTGTATCCCTTGCCAAGTTTAGTTCTGTCAGTGCCTTGGCACTTTTCTGATCCCATCCCTGCACATCTGGACAGCGTTTCTGCACTCTTCCCAGGGCACGTGGCCATGTTCCCACTATTTGTGCATTTCCTTCTTTTGCTGAAGTTTGACCAGCAGATCCTTATTCAACCATACTGGTTTCCTACCTTCCCTGTTTGATTTATTACATATGGGAATAGAGAGCTCTTGCACTCCAGGGAAAATATCCTTAAAGAGTTGCCAGCTCCAGTCAGATCCTCTGTCTCTAAGGACTGTGTCCCATGGGATCTCATCCACTAATTCTCTGAGCAGCTGCAAGGTGGTTCTTCTGAAGGTCACGGTCCTGATTTTGCTCTTAGCCAGGCTCATATCCCTCAAGATCACAAACTCAGCTAGAGTGTGGTCACTGCAACCTAGTCTTCTTCCAATCTTAACCTCTTATTGAGCTCTTCTGCACTGGTGAGCACCAGGTCCAGTAATGCTTCTCCTCTGGTTGGTTTGTCTAATACCTGGGAGAGGAAGTTGTCCTCAGTGGACTCAAGGAGTCTTCAAGATTGCTTACTTCCTGCCACATGGCTTTTCCAGCAAACATCCAGGTGGTTGCAATCCCCCAGGAGGATGAGAGCCTTTGAGTGTGATCCTTCTTGTAGCTGGAGCAAGAAGTCTCATCAACAGGCTCCTCTTGATTGGGCAGCCTGTAAGTAGACCCCAACCACAAGAGGCCCTTTGTTGGTCTGGTCCTTAATTTTTACCCACAGGCTCTCAACCTGCTCTTGGCTGTTCATTACAGGGAACTGTTCACAATCTATCCATTTCTTAACATAGAGGGCAACACCCCCACCTTCCTTCCCTGCCTGTCTCTCCTGTAAAGCTTGTAGCCCTCTGTTCCAATGTTCTAGTTGTGTGATTTGTCCCACCACATTTCTGTGATAGCAATTAAATCCTAGTTTTCTAATTGCACCATGGCTTCCAACTCCTCTTGCTTGTTTCCCATGCTGGGTGTGTTGGTGTAGAGGCATGTCAGCTGGGCTATGGGCGACCTCACCTTTTTAGAGGAGTCCTTCCTAATTTCTATGTTATGATTCACAGGTGTTTCCCAACACCTTTAAACAACTTAAGCAAAAAGAATGTTAAAAGGTAACACAACTAATGTATCATACCTGTAATGAAAAGCCTCTTCTGAATTCGAAGTTAGGAGTTGCCAGCAATACTGTGCTAACTGGTGTGTTTTGCTTTCTTCTCAGAGAAGGCAGGGAAGGGTGGGTGGAGAATGGGACCATTCTTTCCCTTTCCTGCAGTTGAGATGACTCCCTTTTCTTTTTGGTAGGGCATAGCATAGGCTGCTGCTTTATTAGTTTTTCTTCATTCACCTCCAGATTCTGTGGGTGCTTTTTTATCCTTAATTCAACTGTAGTGCTTCCAGGCAATTCATTCACAATCCCAGTATTTATTACTGTAACTTTGACAGCAATGGATGCTTATGAAAAGGTAAATATTTTTTGTAGTTGGAAACTTCTGGAGGAATAAAGTAGAAGAAGATAGTGTGGAAAATTGCTATTAATAAAGACTACCAAAGGCTGTAATTGTTGGAGAACAGGATAAAGGGAGATGCTATTGAGACTTTCTCAAAGGAAATAGTTCAGTTAAGAATCCTTTTAAAAAAAAAAAAAAAGACAGCAAAATAAAGACAGCAAATGTAGGTGTTCCTGCCTCTTAAGAGTGGATATGAGTATTTATACATGTTTGTTTTTTGTCTAGTGAATAAATTTCTTCATATGTAATCATAGCTGGATGATGTATAGGTTTGGTTCTCTGTAAAAATTTCAGGAGAATAGTACTGATATTTTGGATCTGATACCAGCCCCATGCTCACAGGAGCATAGTCAGAAATAACCGAGGCAGGAAACTTTTATGATTGTTCTGGCTTTTAGTTTTCTTTATACCACATGACCCTAAATATTGTCAGATTTTTCAGCTAGCTAGCTGAAAGTTGGACCATAGCAATACACTTATTTCAATACCAGCAGTATTACTCTTTTTCAGTTCTTTTACAAAACAAACAAACATTGGACTGTAGCCTGTGTGCTGGGGGTTGTAGTGAGGTTCCTGTGCTTACTTAAAGATTGTCTCTGGCCATGCAAACAGGTTAGCAAACTGGGGATATGGCATTGTGTCAGAAGTAATACTAAACTTCTCTTAAACAAAGGGCAGGTGAAATAATGGTGCGATGTGCTGTGGCCAGTAGAAAATAGCAGTACTTGTTCAGTTCTGAACCTGCTACTGTATCTCACTTTATTGCGATTCAGCAATAATTGCAAGAGCTATTCTTATTAATGAAGGGAGTCAAAGTGTTGGCACATTGGACAACAAAGCACAAGACTTTGTATCCAAATTCCTGATACTGAAGCTTGTGCAGGTGATAACTCACTTCTGGCAAGTGCTTAGAGCACGTTCAGAAGCATTGTCATGGTATGAGCACATGAAAAGCACAACACAAGGGCTCTAATATAGAAGGTACCTGACATGTAGAAAAGTATTCCAAAACTACATGTATACTTTTTCTGGGCAAAAATGCAAATTAAGCCTGCAGTTCTTTATTCCTAACATACAGCATCTCATGTATATTCCATGGTAAGTTCCTGCTTGCAATACCCTGCCAAAAAACAAAAAAAAAACCAAAAAAACAAAACAACAACAAAAAACACTTTAGAAGTTGCATCCCTGTAGTCTTGGGTGGTAGGTGAAAAAAGGCTATCATCCTCTTCAGGTATTCAGTACTGAAATTCTTTTTTGCTTAAGAAACAATCTCCCCCTTTGTTTAGGGGGACTTTTTTGTTTGTTTTTAAACCATGTTTTTTATGTAGTCTGTCCATTCTGGTAGTGTTTCGTAGATCTGCTATGGGGGACCACAAATATTCTTTATAGAGTTTGTAGAATGGCTTAGGTTGGAAGGGACCTAAAAGGTCATCTAGTTTCAACCCTCCTGCCATGGACAAGGCTGCCACCCACTAGATCAGGTTGCCCAGGGCCTCATCCAACCTGGTCTTGAACACTTCTCTGGGCAACCTGTTCCAGTGCCTCACCACCCTCTAATTCTACTATATCAGCTTGTTATTTTTTATGACAGTCTAATTAGAAAGATTAATATACCATCATGGAACTATAGCCATGTTCTGTCGTCTTGTACAGTAAAAGTTGTTTTAACGTTCTGGTGAAGACATTAGTGTATTGGACTGTACAGAATGGACTGAAGTTGGCCTGAGGCGCAGATTGAATTCTAAAGGTCATTAAGGTCATGTGAGAGAGAGCATTATATTTATCCTTATGGTCCCCAAGCAGTTGACTGAGAGAGGGGAGAGAAATAAGAATTTTATAGTAACTGAAGCAAAAAAAAAAAAAAAAAAAACCTACACCACTTGAGCTCTGTGCTAAATTTGAGTAACGATTCCTTTCTCTTTGCTTCATTAGAAGGCATATTTAAATCTTCATTCTGCATGAGAATTCTAATACTTTTTTTGGATAAGTTTTCTATTGATGAAAAGATTAGAACCTTGTATCATCTGTGGAAATGTGTTTTTTGTAATCAGTAGGAAAAACAACAGATCTTACGACAAGCAACTAACAACTAACTACCTTCTCTGTGACATAGCATCATTTGTAGAAAGGCTCAGCCTAATACTGACAGGGGACTTGGCTCACTCAGGCAAAAATGCCAGGGCCAGTGTCAACATATTTGAAGTATCTACTTGTGATTATATTTTAATGATATGACCTTTTGTTTACATGGAACAGCCACTTAGTCTTAAAGGACCATGCGCACAGATAAAAATAGGCTAAAAATTGAGCTACTTAAATGGGGTGGATGTCCAATTCCTTAAAGAAATTATTGAGACAGTTTACAATAAGATCTGGAATGACTGTACTGACCCTGTGGGACTCTTTAGACTGTGGTGGGAAAAAAAAGACATTAGGCACTGGTTATAGGTTAAAAAAAAGTCAAGTAAAAGCTTCTTTCAGGTATGAAGTTCAGTGTTTGCATCTGTGCAGTTTATGTATCTTCTGCAAATCTGAGCTCCTAGAGGTTCATTAATATATTTTTGCTTTTTTAACTTCTCTTAAGGTCATAATGGTTTCCATACCTGAATACTACGAAGGAAAGAATGTCCTCCTGACAGGAGCTACAGGTTTCATGGGAAAAGTGCTTCTGGAAAAGCTGCTCAGATCTTGTCCTAAAGTACAAGCGGTGTATGTATTGGTAAGACACAAATCAGGGCAGACGCCTGAAGCACGAATACAGGAAATAACCAGCTGTAAGGTATGTATCATGTGCTCACAAAGTGCATTTTTGTCATTCTGTATTTTGTTCACGTAATGAAATGGAAACAACTTTGGTTTGCCTAAAGCAAAATATTATTACTTTTTTTGTTCTAACAGAAATCCTAAACCTAAGATCTTGCAGTGTTTGTGATAGTTTTTCAAACTGTTATTCTCTAGCAAGTTCAGTAAAGGAAAATTATTCTGTATTTAATTTAGAAGGAGGGTGTTCAGCTGTAATGTGGGATTGAGAAGTCAAATACCTGAGTTAAAACTTGTTAAGAGAATGTGTAATCAAGTGCAAAAGGTAGTGTGGACTGGGACTTGTAAGACTAGATTAAGACCCTTCTTCGGAGGGTCTCAGGTCACTTTTTCTCCATGTGCCTTATTTTCTTTTCTGTAAGATGAGGTTTAGTGCTTCACTTCTTTTGAATGTGCTTTTGGATCTACCAGTATGCAAGGAGATGTTTTCAACAGGGTGTTTAAATAGCTTGAACTGTCTATCAGTATTGCCTCTCTCCAATATAGTGTGTCCCATTTATAATGGGAAGGGGAGTGATCTCTAGCATAAACTTTGCTAAAACAGTTTGTTTATTCCTATTTATGCCTTCCTCTCTTATGGGATGGCAGGGTTGGCAGTTTAATATTTCAGGCTTAGGAAATGTGTTCAGATGCAGTATGGTCTGTTCAAAGTGTGTGCTTAAAGGAACTCGGTAAGAGTATGACTGCATTTAGGACAGGAGAAGGTAAGTTATTTAAAGCAGGACTCTGAATTTCCTTACATCTCTGACTGGTTAAGATTATAGCAGATGAGAAGATAGCTTTGTCACTAATAAACTCTTCTCAATAACCTTGTCAAAACTCTAGCTCATTGCCCAAAAGCATCTGCTTGCAGTTCAGTACCATGTCATAAAATGCAGCAGAATGGGGGTTCTGTCTTAAAATCCAGTTTTAAATTCTGTACGTGAAGTCATCAGGTTTTTACTCTCCGAAACAAAATTTCAAACTAAACTCCAAAAGGAGAAAGGAAAAGCTTCTCAGTCCATCCTTTGTATACACTATTACCCAAGTAAAAAGTGGATAGTATTCAGGTAGAGGGGAGAGTAGTGTTAGTCTGGGCTGACTTAAGCCTCGCTGAAGTTCAAGCCCCTGTATGTAGCTTTTGGGAAGCTCATCTCTTGTAAGAGGCTTTTACATTTCAGTCCAAATCTTCCGCTTATAGCTTATACTAACTTGTGCTCAGATAGAACAATCTGATGTGTTTTTTTGAATCCGGGTGAGCATTTATTGCTGGAACAAATCTGATGTCCAGTTACAAAGAACTAGTGCTTGAGATAGTCCTACATCTTAGTCCCTAGAGTAAGAGTGTAAGTGGATGCTGTTTCCTAACTATCTATGGGGATAGCTAAAACCAGATGTTCTGTCTTTATCTCGTGGTTAGGCAAAATAGGTTTGAAAGCGTATAGATTAACTGGGATGCCTCCAAAAGACACCGAACATTTTTAATGGGACCTGTTGTCTTGATTTGTCTTTTGCAAGGGCCTTGCCATTAATTTTTTTCAATTTAGATGGGCCCATTAATTGGTCCTACAGATGCTTGGGCATTCTCTTTCTTGAAGAGTCTAGTCTAAATGGGTGAATGCAATAGTTAAGATGAACTGATCTGCAAATAGCCCAAAAAAATTGAGGTTTCTGTTTCTGTTGGACTTTAGATATCTAATTCCTATGTTAATTTGTCATGTGTTGCATGTGCTCTAGCTGTTTGTTCTTACTTCCCTTTTGTACTGGTGTTAGTGCTAGTATGAGTAATGCGATAAGAATGTATGGCCACTGATGTGAAAAGGAGCAGAACATACAGATTAAAAACACCATACTGGTTCTGTGTGTTTTAAATGCTTATCAGTGGGACTGCTTTCTATTATAATTCATGTCACACATCTTAGTATGGTTAAAGGGCAGTGGTTTCAGTATGCTAGAGTCAGGCAATGTTCTTCTGAGTAAAAACATTTTTATTTTAAAAATGACAAAAGGCTTCCAACCGGTAAGTAAGCACTGTTTGCTGTAACATGTGAACTAAAAATCACAGGCTTTAAGTGCTGCCTTGGCAACTTTGTCCTTTAAGGTGAAATCTCATACTTGGGAGATCAGTCTAAGACTTGTACCACTGGGTATGTCCCATATTCTCACTGCAGTGTTACCACTATAAAATATTGGCACGTGCAATTAAGGAGGGTTTGCTCTGGTTTAAAAAGGAAAAAAAAATAGGTGTTTTATTTCAGTCCCGTAGTATTTTGCTCAGGAAAACTTGCATGTTGAGTACCAGTGTGTTAAGTTGCATGATTAGAATCCACTTAAGAGGGTATATGATGAATGCAGTTAACACAGTTGTGGGTAAGGTTTTCTTAAATGAGTAAGATTTGCTCAGATGTTCTAATACAGTAAGCAGCCTTTAATGCTGGCTTTTTCTTTCTTAACTGGCCAGAGAAACAGATGTTTTGCTGTGTATTTTAATCTGGAAGTTCCCCAGAACTGGCACAAGTCAAGGATTTTCTTAAATGGTTGGATTTTTTTCAAGTTTGATGAAAGCTTTCTAAATCTAAGAAGTAGAATGACTTGTGCAGGTTTGCAAGAATCTGAATAGACACCATCTACCTTGGAAACTGGCTAAGCTGTTGTCTTTCCCCTGTTGATAGAAAAGATAACGGTATTTAGACTGCTACTGAAAATTGCATTAATTTTGGGTGTCTAATAGATAGCTTCTTCTGACATTGAGAGATCCTACCTTAAGGATAGGCACGAGCATTAGAAAAATTTTTTAGAAGTATACATTGAAATCTCACTGCTTTTCTGTGCAACACATGCAATGCTTCTGTTTTCACCGCTTGGGATAAAATGCATACAAGCAACTTCTTCACTGAATATGTTCATGGTAAGTCAGTAACATATTGTAGGACACCTAAAACACTATCTTAACACTACTGAACTACTGATTTTGACAAATAAGGCAATATAGTTGTATATGGGCAGAAAATGTCTTTTATCTTCACTTATAAAACATGTGCCTTTTATCTTCACTGGCTATTAGTTTGAATTTTTAGTCCTGTTTTTTTTGACAGCTCTTTGACAGGTTGAGAGAGGAGCAGCCTGACTTCAAAGAAAAAATAATAGTAATTACAAGTGAACTTACACAGCCTGAACTGGACCTTAGTAGCCCAATCAAACAAAAACTTATAGACTGCATTAATATTATATTTCATTGTGCTGCTACAGTCAGATTTAATGAAACGCTAAGGTGAGTTTAAAATACTGTACTATCTAGTTTGGTAAGCTGATGGTATTCAGAGGGAAGGGGTAAATCAGGTGTCTGCAAAATCTTGCAAATATTCAGGCTGATTACTAATCTCATTTGGTTTTTGTGTGTCTGGTCAATTTAATGATTTCCCCTATGATATTAACCTTTTCTCCCTACCTAAAACTTGCTATTGGGTGTTCATTTGCTTTTCATAGAAAGACAGAAGATACATTATTTAAACCTGCTTTGCCAGCAGTTAGAATACACTATTTGACATGGGAAAAAAAAACACATCTTTTTAAAGCTTTAGGCAAAAAGACATCTATTCTTGGTGCTTAGAAGCAAAATAAATGATTTTTGTAATGTGTTATAGGCCCCTTAGTGTTTTTACTAAATTCCTGTATGTGAATTTCAAAGCCCTTTTTGAAGGGAAGCTGTTGAGAGAGACTTGAGAACATGTTGCTTTTCCAGGTCTTCCTAACATCATGTGTTGCTCTGATTTCTGGGATGGCTGGAGAAGGTATAAATAATGTGTAGCTGTATGTACTGTGCTCACTACTCAGATCGGAGCTTTTTTTGTGTAAGAGAACACAAACTATTCCTTTAACTCGCCTTGTTAGAAAGCAAATGTATGTGTTCAGAGGATGACTTTTCCCCAAAACTGGGATGGGGTGGAAGCTCTAGTACTTACTTTCTTTACTTGATGAACAAACAGTGAATTAAATGTTGCTCAGCCTTCAGAAAGTCCTCCAGTAAGAAGAATGCAAGTTTGCATTGGAGGGTGTAAGGAGAATTAGGTGCAGAGGGAGAAAGCTTAAAACTAAAAAATGAATAACTTCCACCTTGTACAAAGTTTATTAAGGAAATAAACAAAAAAGGATTCCTAAAAGCAAGAAAAGATACTTGCTTTTTAGAAAAAATGACCTGATTTAGTGTTGAACCACTAGAATTAATAAACAATTTGGAGAAATGACTTTGAAAAATAACTCCAATTTTTATGAATGTAAAGAAAATCTGAGTTGAGAAATAGTGAGTTTTTAAAATGTTGGCATTACCTCTCTGAGAGTACTGTACTGTATACTGAAATGACATAAGGTAGCCCATATTTATCGCGATCTCATGGACCTTCAATGCTAGAGAACTGCCAACCTGTTAAAAGTCTAGAGGGACTTCAATGCGATAGGAAAAACTGGTGGAAAGGTCTTGATACAGTAAGCTTCTGGCAGTTTACAATTTCCTGGAGGGCCTAGTAGACTGTTTAGCAAAATAGAAAATTAGTTCCTTAGGAAGGATTTGAGGCCGGAGCACATAGCAGATGTGCTAGAATGGCTTTTTTTTTTTTTTTAGAGGAACCTTACAAATCTGAATATCACTTACAGCAGTCTTCACGTATTTATTAATGGGATTAATTGATGTAAAGTTCGAAGTATTTAGCTCAGGGTCAGTGATAGGAATAAAGCCAAGAAAGCAAAATACTTTTGGCTTATTTTGGAGCCCTTCCTGATTTGTATTGGCTGTGTGTTTCTATATCTTAAAATGATGCTTACAGCTATGATTATGAACTTCTTTCCTTTGACCTCTTCGAAAGAAGCACTGAAGACTTAAAAACCCCTTATTTTAGATAAAGTAACTTTTTCAGAGGTAACACTTTCTAGACTTAATTGCTTTGGGACAAGGGTTCCTTGTCCATTGCCCACCTAATGTTTTAGTAATAATGTGTGATAAAGAAGCCTTAAACTGTAACACCAATGCAAAAATTTTGATGAAGTTTTATTTAGCAGTATTCTTGAAACTTAGTTGATTTGTAAATTGTAAACAAGGCTAGTGCTTCTAATAAGTTTTTAGAGGCTGGAGAGAAGGTCTGAAATACATACAAATCATCATAGCAGTTGGTCCATAAGCTGTATTCTGATACAGTGCAAAATGTAGAGATACACCTTGCCTCCTACAGTGTACTTAAGGACTCTATTTTAATGAGAAGCAGTCAGGTTGGAGGGATGAAAGTGTGGATCTTGATTTTTTTTTTTTTTTCCTCCTTCACTTTTTCTTCCTTCCTGTAATCCTGTTGTACTATTGAGTCTTGTGCTATCCTACATGAAGATCAGCTTACTAGCCCCCTAAACCTTCATTCTGAGGTCTTGACCTAGGAAGCTCAAAGCTGCTGTTAAAATTGACTGGCATCTGTATCCTTTGGCAGCTAGGTGTCCTTTTTGCAGTTGTTCCATCACATTTTAGGAAACACTTACTGGATTAGAATTTAGCTTGAGCATATCAAAGGTATGCTGACTTTGTTTAGTAACGGAGCATGAGGATGCCAATAAGAACAAGTTGAAACTTAGGAAAATTATCCTGAACACAGAAATTTCTAGGTGGAATGTGTCATGTTATGAGTAGAAGGTTAGGATACTACTGTCCATAGTGTTTTTGGGGGGTGGAGGAAGGGGTCCAGAATGTTAGAATTACTGTATATACACCCACCACTGAAGCACTTAGGAAAGAATTAGGGGATTGACCAGTTATTTCTTTTTGCTTGCTGTTTTGTTTTGCTTTCTACTAATCAAGTTTCTGTTTAATCAACAGAGATGCTGTTCAGTTAAATGTGCTTTCCACAAAACAGCTCCTCTCATTGGCACACCAAATGACGAATCTAGAAGTATTCATACATGTTTCGACTGCGTATGCATATTGCAATCGAAAACACATTGAGGAAATTGTTTATCCGCCTCCTGTTGATCCCAAGAAACTGATGGATTCTCTTGAGTATGTGTTGTTTTATCAAGTTACTTCAGTAATCTGTAACCACTTGCTTCCTAGTAATGAAGTACCAAACAATGATTAAGAAACAAAGATGAAGAAACTGGCTTATGGTGTTCTGTTAGTCTAACATATGGCTGATGCTACCCTTTCCTGTAAGGGAAATAGGCTAAGGTTTCACGGTTGCTTTTTAAGCTGAGCTAGGTGTGGAACAGTGCTGAAAGAGGGAGATGCTCCAGGCTATTCCTGAAGCCTCCTGTATGCTGAGACTGGTGGCTCTTCAGCTCTATGAGGAGCTAGATCAGGAGCTATTAAAAACAGACAGAAGAAAGCTGCACTGTTCCAAATGTACTGGTGCTGTTACTGTGAAGAACAGAGCTAAGATAGCAGCTCACCTTTAGCAGCAACCTTCTCTACCTCCACCGAAGGCCATTGCAAGATGAGTCTGATATACTGAAATACTATTATTTAACTGATCAGAAACAAAAATGTACAAGCAGTTCTGTTAGGTCTTTAATGTTGGTGCTTTCTGAATACCTGTGTTCTATAGATTTTTACTCTTAAATTGAATATTACTAGGGGAAAGTTACTTGTTCTGTATTGTCTGTGTACATTTGCTGTCCTGAGATCTTATCTAGTAGTCTTATTTAGTAGCTGTCAAGCCCTAAGTGAAATGGGACAAGTATGAGATAAGTCATGTAATGTAATTAATAATAATAATCTTATCTCTAAATCAGTCTATCCTTCTTCCATGTCATACAAAATCTTATCTCTTGTAAGGTAATCATTTTTAGTTTCATAATTATCAAGGTAAGGAAGACACTTTACTACTTATTATAGATGTAATAGCACTAGCATTAAAAATGAACTGAGGTAATGATGATACTTCTATGTGTTTGGTTTCCTGGGTGGTGTTTTGAATAAAAGATTGTATTTTAATTGCAGAGTTATTTTTGATTTATCTGGTTATCCTTTTTTCTTTGCTTTCCCAGTAAAATAGTATGCAGTAACTTACACTTACCTCTTATTTTGTTTTCGTAGGTGGATGGATGATGGCCTAGTGAATGATATTACACCTAAACTGATTGGCGATAGGCCTAACACTTACACTTATACAAAAGCCTTAGCCGAATATGTAGTGCAGCAAGAAGGTGCAAAATTAAACACAGCCATTATAAGGCCATCTATTGTTGGTGCTAGTTGGAAGGAGCCTTTTCCTGTAAGTTGAGTTCTCGCATGACTAATGCCTGTAAACTGTAGCACATATTGACAGCTTGTGTATGTAGTGACCTTCATAGAGGAAAATCTTTTAAACTTAAAGATATGGCTTGACCGCTTCTGCGTAACAACTCATACAAAAGATACCAAATACAATATTCATATGTGGGAAGCTTAGGGGGATAAATTACTTCTAAGTATAGAACAGTACATTTCTGTCCCAATGGGAGATACTATTTTACACACAAAATAGTTATACAGAATCTTGAAGTAAGAAAGGTAACTTCATCTATTTTCCCTCTTCAAGATGCTTTGGTGTGTCAATAGCTGAATAGTATCATTAAGGAAACTGGGGTCTGCAGGACGTAAAAATATTTGGACTCCACTTGTTTTAGTCAAGGCAGGAGATGGCAGAAGCTTTATGTACTCTGTTATATTGATATATAGTATATATGCTATATGCTTCTTCCAGTATGGGAGATAGTGCTGAAACAGCTTTTCCAGTTCAACGCTGAATATTTCTTAAGCACTTAAAAATACACTAACATCACATGCCTTTTTGAGTAGGTGCAATGTACATATATGTCAGACAGTAAGTATATAAATTTTAATTAAATATATAATGTTTAAACATTGGCATTGAAGTTGAGTGAAAATGTCTATGTGAAAATTAAAAAAAAACAAGACAGATAAGGAGTTTTGCTATTGACTGTTAAACTGAGTTGATGTAAGCTAGTGAAATATTTTCAACAATGTATTTATGTAGGAAATACTTTGGGGTTTATTAACTAAGAAATAAGCAAGCTAGCTACTCATTTGGAGGGGCCAATGAAACTACAGATGGATCTCGTGTCTGAGTTGTAGCAAAATCTGATGATATAATAAGTTACTATGGAAGAACTTCATTTAGACACATGGAAATTAGTATCGCTCTCCTGTGGTAACTTGTCAAATTTTCACTAAACTGTTGACTTTGCTACACTAACTAAAACCTTTCCTTCCTACCTGTTTGTGATAGGGATGGATTGATAACTTCAATGGACCTAGTGGCCTCTTCATTGCTGTAAGTAATGAAAAAATGATTCTTCCTTTTGGAGGCAGCAAAGCTTCATGTGTTTTACTGGTGGGTCTTGTCTTTTTTCTCTTTTAAGGCAGGAAAAGGAATTCTTCGAACAATGAGAGCTACCAATGGTGCAGTAGCAGATCTTGTTCCAGTAGATGTTGTTGTCAATATGACACTGGCTGCAGCCTGGTATTCTGGAGTTAATAGGTACAGCAGGTGATGATAGAAAGTACTGAGTACTTTGAAGTGATTGTACTGTGCATTTTGATAAATCAGTGTTCTATTGAACTTCTAATCAGTGTCCTGCTGTTCGTCTAGGACAAAAGGGTTCTAAGGTTTTAACAGCATTAGTCCACCAGAGTGTAACTTAGGATAATGGCCAACATCTGATGATGAAGAGGAAGACATCACCTATGATACTATTGTATAAGCTATACCTGATTTCTTTTTTCCTGGGCCTCAGTGCAATCAGTATGACTTACAATAATGTAAGCAAAGCCTTCTCTGGGGAAAAAATATACATTTTTTGTCATTTATGTATGTGTATATATACACACAGTTTTATATATATACATAGTTTGTAATTATAAACTATCATATATACAGTAGTTAAAGATGGATTAAAACACTGGAAGGATTCAGGAAGCAAAAAACCTAATGTGAGGCTGACAACTTTTGCTTTATGTAAATAATGGTGAGGGTAAAGATAACGTTAGATATGGGTTTTGGTGTGTTCTGTGTGTTTTTTGGTCTTCTGATGTGCTCTTTGGTCTTTTTCCCCTCCAGACCAAGAAATATCATGGTATATAACTGTACAACAGGTGGTACCAACCCTTTCCACTGGAGTGAAGTTGGTATGCCATATTTCTTTTTTATGAGCTTTAATAGAAAAATAAGATTAGTAATAAAAGCACAGGCTATACTCTGTAGGTCAAATTTTATTTTTATAGTTGAAATTAGTGTAACAGCCATAACTCAATTTTGCAGTGCATCATGCTTTTTCATTCTCTTCTGTTAATTTTCTCTCCTTGTAAAGATATTGTTCCATTTTGTTCTTGTTTTTTTAATTCAATTTTTTTAAAGTATGGCAGAACTGATTTTTCTGCTTGATGCTTCAACAACTTAATCTGTAGAGTGTGGGTAGTGTGCAGAGAAAAGCATTGCTGAGAGGAGTAGTACTAATGTTAGGTTTAATGCCAACCTTCCTGTAAATATATGGGTAAACAGCTCAAAATTGGGATTACCTTATACAGCTGCATAATTGAGAGTGTATGATAAGTTTTGCACTTGAAGCTTTTCTGTTATGTCTAGCTTCAGTTAATTGTTGGTTGAGGTGGCTCTTAATCTTTAGATGGTTACATGAGACTTACTTTATTCATGCTGAGGGAAAAGTAATCTCTAAGAAGGTATGGCCACCTATTTTTATCTTAGATATCCTGACTAAAACATAACCCACATCTTAAGAGCTCTGTAATAGACTTTTATAATAATAAACAATGCAAGCTGGCTGGTATGGTAAACCTGTTAATTAGCTCTACATTTTTTAGAAATAATTTCTTAGTTAAGATCATTATTTTTCTTTGTCTCAAATACTTAAATCCATATTATTTCTCTTGACGACTTTCTTCACCCTTTTACTTGCTTTTGCTGTTTTATGTATCTGTATTTATAAGCCTTATCACTTCAGCTGAAGTTGGAAAGTTGCTGGCTTCGTTTATATTGCGATTCTAATTGGGGTATTTAAAGACTTCCTGTAAGCAATGGAATGAAGTTACAAGAGATGACTACAAAGATAATGTGAATTTTGATACATGTGTACAGAATTTTTAATTCTGAACGAGAGTTTGACCTCGAGTCCAATCCTAACAATGTTTTTTTTAAAAAGCTTAAATATGGATAATTTGTTAAATGTAACTTGAAATGCACTTCAGATGCTTGCAAAGTCCTCAGCCTACTTTTTAAAGTGTTCTTCATTTAAAAGATTAGAATAGCCTTCATGAAATACAGATGGATATTTAAATAGCTTTACATGCTATATAAACTGAAATTGCTGTGAATTCTCAAAATCAACTGAAGGTAGGGAAGAGGACCAGAAAGAGAAGCTACAGTAAAGCTACAGTAAAATATTCTGAAGATAAAGGTATAAAAAACGTTGATATAATAAGAACCAGTTTAACAGTATCTTAGGTTTAAAGCTTATAACTGTTTTAGTTTTTGTGGTTATTAGAAGAGTTAGGATGGTTACTTAAATAGCATACTAAAGTAAATATTGTACGCTGTAATGTACTTTGAAAACCATTGAACTTTACATGGTTACTATCAAAGCTGTTACGCAACTTTTCTTTCTCAGAATACCATGTAATTTCTACTTTCAAGAGGAATCCTCTCGAACAGGCCTTCAGACGGCCCAATGTTAATCTAACTTCCAATCACCTTTTATATCATTACTGGATTGCTGTAAGCCATAAGGCCCCAGCATTCCTGTATGATATCTACCTCAGGATTACTGGAAGAAGCCCAAGGTAATGGTGACTAGCTCTGTCTTTTCTGTTACTCTTACTTTTAAACAAAGCTATGCTTACACTGTGGTGTATATCGATTTCTTCTTCCCCTGAATGTTGTGTGACTAAAACTCACCTTTTCTATTTCTTTTTTTTTCTCTCTGAGAGTAGGTCATTGAATTCAAAGTGAGTTTAAACTTTCTAGCAAAAATGAGGATGTTTTTTGTTGGATATTTTGTTTGGGGGGTTGAGTATTCAAGGTAAACAGAATACAAGATCTATAAAATTATGTTCATTCTTGAATAATAAATAATTAAAATGTTGATCCTTATTTTTTCCTACAGTAAAGCACCTATATTTGAATTACACGACAAATCCGTTAAGCAGTGCAGTAAGGCACCCTAGCATGAGTCTTTGTTCAAACCCCCTTTTGCATCACTGTCGGACCACAGTCTCCCATATATTGCCTGCGTTTTTTCACGATGTTTTGCTCAGATTGACAGGTCATAAGCCATGGTAAGAAGGACAGGGCTAAAAATATTTTGATAAGGTGGTGGAGATGAAGACAACACGGCATGGGTACTATCTAGACTTACTAACTATAAGCAATAACAATCCATTGACTGCATTTCTAAGAGATTAATGTCTGACTCACCAATGTTGTCCAAGATGTGTCTCAGGTCAGAATCCTAGTCAGTCATTAAACTCAGGGAAGTGGTTGGCATTAAGATTGTTGTTGCTATTATAAACTGAAAATGGAAGGGAGGCAGAGTAAATAACTGCGGGTTATTCCTGTAGATGATACGGCTTGATCTGGTGTACTTTGTATCATCTCAACATTCCATTCAGTTTATAATAATTACACTACTAGCTGGCTAACTTCTGAAGTGGTAAAAATTGCATAATTCTGCTAAAGAGGCCAAACTAGATTACGTAGAAAGAATATAAGATGACACTGCAATTTGTTTCAGATTTGCCAAGCCATATGATCTTAACTCATTGCATGTATTATGTTTTCAAAAGTATTCGTCATCAGACTCTAAAATCTCCACTATGGTGACAGTGTATTAATACAAGTGAGTATTCTTTCATTGTCCTGTAGTCTAGGTCTATCTTACAAGGAGGGGAAAATTATTTAATACTTAGCACTGGATCAAGAAAAGGAAGCAATGTAAGTAGTTTGTAGGCAAAAACTTCTAAACTGCCTTGGGTTCCATTGTTCCAAGCCTACTCAATAGCATAGCACTCACAGCAACAGTAGGGACAGACAGCTGTGCCTGTGCAGTTATCTCCACATTGAAAAGATTTAAGCTCTGTGTATCAAAGGAAGGTATTAAGCATGAATTCCTAGCTTTTTAGGTTCTTATGCAATATAAAATGTTCTTAATAAAAACTGATTGAAATTCCCTGATATGTCAGGATTCCATCACTTGCTAAAAATAATTACACTACAAATATCAACCTGCTGTCTTCCAAACAGGAAATAATGCTGCCAGAGTCATGTCAGGCTGTGGAAGTCCAGTCTTTTAAGTATTTGACCTATGGGAGTAAAACAAGGCTATAAATAAACACATTGTTTAGAACACTCTTAAAGGCATGAAACATTGAATCTTGTTTTTTGCTTTTTCTGGAGTTCCTATTTAGTGTTCAAATACAGAATTTAAGTCATAGTCTGTACTAGTACAAGAGGTGACATTAAACATGTATCTTCTGGCCTGTGAAGTATAAATTATGAGTATTCCTAATTAGTTTTATGTAGTAGCAGCTGGATAGGTTTCCTGTCATGCACAAGATTTCAGGTTTGGAGGAAAGATGGGAGGTTCAACTAAATCAAAAAGTGATTATTCAGTTGCTAAGGTAGCAAACTGTAGCACACTTCATTCAGTTACTTGGAATTAAAACTTTTTAAGTTTGATGCCCAGCACGCTTACAGTAATGTAGCTTTCATTACATAGGGATTCTTTTCTTTAATTCTAAGCCTTTTTAAAAAGAGCTTTTCTTTAAAAGAGTAATAGAAGGGAACTCTGATAGAGGTGCAAAGGAGACATGCAGTTTTAAATCCTAATGGGTTTCATGCATTATTTAATAATAGCAGAAAATTGAGCCAGATCTTTATTCTTCTGCTTTTTTCTAATTGTCTGGCTCAAAGTACTTTGAAACCTACTTTAACTGATAGGCTGGAGATGGCACTAATATAGGGGTGTACTACTGTTGCTGTTGTCATTCTGTCTGGTTTACCTCTGGTTTTAATTACCAAGTAGCATGCACTAGGAAACTTCTAAAGCCTTGGAAACATAATTGCAGACTTTTAAGCTCGTTATAATGCTCTTCTGAGTGAAGGGCTAGCTTAATCTAAAATGTGACCTGTCTGCACCACAATTTAGCAAGAAAAACTTCACTGGTCTAGTAAAAAAAAAAACGATGAAATCAGCACAAGCAAATCTGAATATTGTGCTAACTTGACTTCATGTGGTCTACAGTCTGCACTCTGTTGAATCTGAATACATTTCTAGGCTCTTTATTGCATATGTTATAAATGACTGAGTCCCAAATAGGATTGCAATCAAAGTTTACAATTTATTAAACGAATAGAGGCAGGCAAACAGTGCTGGGTGCACTGGGAGTCTGTTCCACCAAGACGCACATGTGTTATGTAAGACAGCTGATTTTTATGCTCCTAGGCTAATACATATTCATTACTACTTCTAGAAGAGGCAGGGTTATTATAATTGATTTCCGGAATCCGAAGCCCTCCCAGGGGCACCTGCGTATCAGTCTTTGGTGGTCTCTCGGGGGTTGTTCGTGCTGAAGGCTCATGGTCTTCCAGACTTTGCCTTTCAATCGTCCTTCAGCTCTCCCTTCCTCCTTATTTGGTAGTCTCTTGACCAGATGTCAGAAACTACTGCACATCCCATGCAGTAGTCAGCGTTTTTCTCTAAAAATCCCTTTCTCTTATCACCTAAACCTGGGCCTCAATGTTAACCCTTCAAATCCCTTAGTGACACGAATTCCTTACACGTATAATGTAGGAAAAACTAATCAGTGAAATTGCTGCGTAGGTTGAATTGCACTATTGTCATACTGTCAGGATATTATACCGTCACTATATGAGAAACTCTTAGCAAATAGAACTAATTGGTTTTATAACCCTTTAGAACTAAAGGAATATGCTTATAATTATAAAAAACACACACAAAGTAAGTCCCCTCTATTGAAGGGTTTGGATTTTTTGGAAATGTAACCTATTGAAATCTTTATGCAATAAGAAATTGTTCTGGTACGCTGTACTCGTGGAAGCAGATAAAGCTTTTAGTGAGATGGAGAACTTATTTTTCATTGCTTTTGCATCTAGTGAAACATTGTTGAAATTAACAATTCTCTGAGTAAGAGTTAAGGAAAATGAAGGAAGAAATAATGTATGTAATTATTCCGAACATTGTAGATGGAATAAGTACAATAAGGATCGAATGACATAATGAGGATTTAATATTTTAAACTACTTAAGTAGACTTTGTAGTATTGTGCCTCTATATAAATAGTGGTGATAATTCTCACTGTACAAGTTTGGCAGTGTTGTCAGTAGCTTGCTATATGTACTTAGTTGCATAGCAAAGCTTATTAATTGTCTAATATAAGGCATAGTTCTTGCCTGTAACTTTGCACAGGACTTATCACAGCAGAACCATCTCTTCTCAAAAGCAGCTCAGTACGTTTGAAATCTTAAAGCCATTGAAAATATACACCCAGCAGGTCTTTCCAATTACTCTGGAAGAACAAGCACAGGGAGTACCTACCTGAATATGACAGGGCATTCTTTACTGTGAGGGTGACAGAGCACTGGAACAGGTTGCCCAGAGAGGTTGCGGAGTCTCCTTCTCTGGAGATATTCAAAACCTACCTGGGTGCCATCCTGCACGATGTGCTCTAGGTGATCCTGCTTGGCAGGGGGGTTGGACCAGATGATCTTCAGAAGTCCCTTCCAACCTCAACCATTCTGTGATTCTGTAACAGAAAGTAGCATGAAATATCGAAGCTGTAATTCACGTGTTTCTCCAGCAATTCATTTTCTGTTACTGCTTCTTAGAAAGCTAAAGAGGAGGTAGAGCTGATGAGTGCAGGGAGGCATGAAGAGATTGCTTCAGTTAAAGCTTCTTAAAGCTTAACACGAAGCACCCTTGACATAGTCTCTGTCGTACGAACCAGAAATGAGTGAACAGTGTGCTTTCATTGAGTAGATGACTGTGGTTTTTCCCCTTGCAAATACTTTGAAAAAAAGTTCTGCACTTACAGGAACAACAGAGCTGCTAGAAACAAAGAATTCCTCTTGTCTTACACTTCAAAACTTACAGCTAAATAAAACTTACCGTTTTACAAATGTGAATACTTGTATCATATACCTTAGGAGGAATCTTTTAATTTTTTTTTCCGACTGTCTCTAATGCTTATACAGAGACTTGTTTATTAACAACACAGGTCCTCTGAAGGATATCTTGTATTGGCTTCAGAACTTTTCATCCTAGAAACAATAGATGGTGTAAGACTTGAAAATGTGGTGATAACCTTAAGCCAGGTTACTTTTTGTCTGCTACAGAAACATGCCCACCTAATTTATGGATACTTGATTTGTTTAACTGTTGCTTAAAACTCAATTTCTGTGATGTGCTTCTTGATCGGTTGTGTTTTGTGTGTATTTTGTGCTAATGGACAATAAGGGCTAGCTAGTAGAGGCAAAATTATACCTAGTGTAGGTGAAAGCCTTGCATATTGTCACACTGGCTGACTGCAGCTAGTGTTCAGCTCCTTATGATCAGCAGGTCTGATTTTTCTGTCCTAAGCTTATGAAGGTGTGATGCAGTGTTTGATATTATACTGACTGGTTATATATAGTTTTGATATTAAAGAATTGTAGCTAACTGCTATCAAGCGTATATATCAATTTCAGGCTGAGAGAGAAAGCTTCATTACATACTTTTCACATTCTCCTTTGTCATCTGTATTCCCATTTGTAGGAGGAATGTGGTGCTATTGAAGTCAGAAAATCTCTCTAACAAAACTTAGTCTGCCAGAATAAGTGTCCAGTAAATGACACTTATTGCTGACATCTCTGAATGTAAGAGGTTGTCACCATAATTCCTTTTCTTTTGCCAAGTGGGTGGGAGAGGGAAACATAGTTTCATGTTGATTTAGTGCAGGTTACCAAGTTGTCACTGAGGAAGCTGCTATCCCTTAGCCACATGTTCACTTCCTTTGTGTCAGATCTAGCAGTTAAGAGAATGTAGAGACATTTGATTGTTTTGGTTGATATAATGAGAAGCTAATCCTAAAAAAAAAAAAGAAAAGAAAAACAAACAACACTGTTTTCTGATGATGAACTCAATTAGCTGGTTCTGTTGCCAGTCACTGAATACAATGTGAGACAGAATCTGCAGCTGAAGTAAAGGAATTGTCTCTAGTCACTTGGGTTGCGTGGTTTTTGTTTTTTTTGTTTTTTTAAATCAGCTTATCTGTGTTCTAAAACCATACCCATAAGTAGAGACAGCAGGATTCTCTGCAAAGGTTAGAGACTCTTCTTAGAAAAAGAACTAAAAATAGTGTCGGGGCTGGTAGCAAGCTCCAAATCTACACTTACTCAGATTTTCATTTATACCACTTAGTTTTTTGCAGGGACGCAAGTTTTCTTGTACTGAAGCAGTCTAGGCACTCTAACTAGAATCCAGCTATTCTTCCAGTTTAGCATAACAAACTGGAGAGGCACAGTAAGTTCAACTACATTAAATAAACTTAAGACTGTCAGTGGACAGGCATCCACAGAAGAGTCTAAGCATGTAGCTGCCATGTCCTATTTTGCATTATTGCTATTCAGGGCATTTTACTAAGTTGTCTTTCTGGCTCTTCTGACCAGTGAGCTCTTTGCTTCTGAGTTTATCTTTTTCTGACTTTTTTGGACTTATATCTGTTAAGACAGTTGCTGGAGGATCATTCCTTTTTTTCTGGATGTTTAGTTCAGCCTTGTTAGCACAGGATATGTATTGGACACAGTCTATATTCTTAATTATTTTTTGAATCAGAGGAACTCCAACTCAGCTCCCATATAGCCAACTTGCCCAGCTGGGAGAAACTATAAATGGGTGTTAGTAGACATTCCTAGATGCTTTCAAATGAAATTAACTGATGGTCTAAAATTGGAATACAGTTCTTTAAGTATGCTCCTGTGGAAGGTTTTAAGGAAGTGTTCATATTTTTTGTACTTCAAATACAGTTTGCTTTTTCAGTGGTCCTGGCCATTTGTAATACTCCGTTTCATGAGACTTAGAGGCAATTTCACTATTCCCTTAGATAGTGAGATAGCAGTCATTAATGTTAGTCAATATGTTGTAATGGAAGAGTTTCTGGGATTGTGCTGTACTCCCCTACAAGTATGAATGTACCAAGGCAACTTTCAGAGAAAAATCAGGGAGTTATATTGCCTGCTATGTATTTTATTGAACAAAACTTAGCTTCAGAAAGCCATTTCCTGTTACTGCTGGGTTGTTCTGCTTTCTTTGCTTTTCCTATGTGCCCCTCTGCTCTGCTTAAAATGACCGTTGTGCCCTGCTGTGAGGATCAAATTGAAGGCAATTCTGTGAGATGGAAATAGCTCAAGCCCCTGTAAGCAGAAATGTAAGTAGCATTTCATGTAAGTACTACCTAGTACTTACTGAAGCTGAGTGATCATCTGTAGCTCTGTAACACTTGCAACGTTCCTACCTTTACAACAAGGAAATTCTTTCATCTAAGAGTGGATAGCTAATATTTTTTGGGTCTACTTCAGGTATTCTGATCAAAGGGAAACTTGCCCAAATTGATCCTTCTAATAATTTCTCTGTACTCGAAGTGATATTTTTACAGAGTTGTCACCCCTGCGTAATAAAGGATAACGGAAGGTATTTCTGCATATTTTGAAGTAGCCTGGCACTGATCACCCAACTAGCAGGATCTATGGTTTATCTGCCCATTGAATAGAATCCTGCTCTTTGCTGCAGTAACAGTAGGGACAATGGGGCAAAGCTATATTTCTGGTGGTTCTAAGCCTTGGTCTCTTACAGACCATAATAAATGGGTTTTCTTTTCTTAGAGATGTGGCCTTGCACAGTGTGCCAGAAGGTTAGGGAAACTTACTCCCTTGCTGTGTTCTGCACTGTGTAACTCTATTTTAAACACTGTTCATCAAGTTAAATTGTTCAGTACAAGCTAGATGCTTCAGTTATGCTGAAGTGAAAAGTGTTAAGTATCACTGTCCTAAATTACAAAGAAAGGATGGTAAAATGCTGTCTTCTGTTGGCCGCTCTTTTTAGAGAGGAAACTTACTGTTCCATGGGGAAGTAGAATTAAAAAAAAAAAAAAGCTGTCCAGTAAGTTCTGCTTTCATATCAAGATTGGACAGCTAAAGTCCAGTAACATCTCACTTTAGACTGATAGGATACTTCTGTGTATTAATAACTTTTTTCATGGTTTGGATATAGAGTAGGATGGGTTATGTTGAAGTAGAGGTGCGGGGTTATAAAACTAATCATCTTCTTGTTTTACTTTGTTTGAACTAATACTTACCACTGTAACCTGTACATTCTCATCCTTGGACTGTAGGATGATGAAAACAATATCACGTCTTCATAAGGCCATGATGTTGTTAGAATATTTTACGAGCAATTCTTGGATCTGGAATACTGAAAATATGACTATGCTAATGAATCAGCTAACCCCTGAAGACAAAAAGGTAAGTAGCCGTGTGATACGGAGACTGAAAGTGAAATACAAACTTACTGTTCTAAGATGACATGAATCAGTAATGCTGCTTACTGCAATGTGGAACTAAGCGTGATACTAACTCAATTCTGGATAGTCCTGCCACAGCCATTTGAATATACCAAGGTGTCTGTACAGGGCTGTGTTGTAAGCTGGATCAGTGATCTGATCAGAGATGAGGAAGGATAGGACCCCTTAAAGGAGGCTGTATACAAAAGTTGGTTGTTAGGGTGGCTTGATCATACATGATCAGGTGTTGTCCTATATGTCAGCCAAGTAGCCAAGCTGTTACTGGTTTTACCTGCATCATGAGTAAAACAAGGCTTTATTTCTTGACCAATATCTCCTTTTACCTGAGGAAAAGGAGATAAGTTTTGAGGGGCTTTTTTGTTTGCTTTTTGTGTTTCAAACTAGCGACAGTTTCTGTGTATGCTTTTCATGCTTTGGCAATACAGCTACATGTCCTCAAATTCTCTCACTCATTGTGAACTAAAATTGCCCCATGCAGTGGGGAAGTGTACCTAGAAGCAGGATGACAAAAGTCCTGAAGGTGGTTGAGGAAGAACAAAAACTGTTGTTGAATAGAGGACCTGAGTAAGAGTGAACTGAAACTGTCTCATAAGAAATATCTTATTCTTCCTGCTGTTCCATCCCTTCCCCTCCCAGATTTTGATAGTTTTTCCAGAGTTAGGTATGTTATTTTCTGAAACACAGTGGAACTGTGTATTTATTGTTGCTAACTACATTTTATAGCATAAGCTGTAGTCAATTTCTGACTTGTCCTGTTTGGTGACATTTCACTATCAGCTTGTTCAAATGTTGTTAAATACAGTATTCTTAGTAGTTAAGCATCAAATTTCCCATCTCTGCTCAGTGGATTACTTTTTCTGCTCTTTTAACATGTCAAAGCTGATCACTCTGAGCACTGCAAGACATCTGGTGGGAACATCCAACCTAGGAGGGATTGGGAACAACAGAGGAGTGAAACTTGCAGTAACAGTAAACAAGCTGTTGTATTAGCTTGCAGTTTCATAGAACAGTCCTATTAGGCAGGTTCTTACAGATCAATGTTTAAGTATTTAGTTCAGAAACTGTGAGCTAGAGGTTTTATTGTCTTTGAGACTTAACTGGCTGCTGTACTGTAGTATTGTTTGAGATGGAGGTAATGGACATTGGTGAGAAACTGAAGTTGTGAAGTTACTGCAGTAACTTCCGCAGTAGATACTCTTATGACTCTTTTTAAAACATAGTGGTACAACTATAAGCACAGTTAAAAGAACTGCATCTCTACCTGTGAACTTGGTACAGAGCAGTGTGCTTTTTCTATAGCATGTGAGAATTATTTCCTGGCTGGAAAGGAAACAACAGAAAATCATTTCTTCTAGAGTAGAGTTCTTTACGGAGAGATGAAATGTGAAACTAGCGCACTTGGAAGCTGAGGGAAGAATATTACTGAAGAGGAAAAACAAGGCATGGAGTGGTTGAAATTTGCAGGAGATTGATTGTGTGAGAAGCTGGTGGTTGGGTCACAGATGGATCTAAATGTGAATCCTTCTTACGATAAAGGACAAAAAATTTGTCATTGCAACAAAATTAATCTGATAAGGTAGTTATTTTCTTTACATCTTTATCAGAAATGATTGACTTTCTTGGCAGTTAATAGTGAAAGCTTTTATTTTATGCAGACTTTTAATTTTGATGTTCGACAACTACATTGGGCAGAATACATGGAAAACTACTGCATGGGAACAAAGAAATATGTGCTGAATGAAGAAATGTCTGGCCTCCCTGCAGCTCGGAAACACTTGAATAAGTAAGTGTACATCTTACTTTTGTTTCTCTGTCCTTGTCAAGTTTTGCTTTTCTATTTTATAATTTACTGTTCTTTATAGCAATTGTTTAGTTCCACCAGAGTTCTTCTATTCCAGGCATGTTGTCTAAAGCGTTTTCTAATGCTTTAGTCAGATGCCATCTTTCTTCTTTCATTTGTAGATCTTGCTTTGTTCTCTGTATTAAGTAATCCTAGTATGTCTGGGTTTATGGCTATAGCTCTGATCACTAGTGTATACTGGAATCCAGGTTTCTGATGTTACTTGTGTATCCTTTTTGGAACATCAAAAAGGTACACAGTAATACAGGGTCAGAATGGTTTGTTCAACTATGGTGGTTTAATACAACAATTCTTTCTGTTGGGAAGATGACTGGAAACAGGCATGGACTTTCCACCTCAGTGCAGGAAACTTTGATCTTGGTGCTGTAAGATGAAGTCTCTTAGCCTCTTATCTGTGGCTTAACTCCTCCAATTTGAATGCGTTGTAGTTATTCAGAGCTTCACTGGCATAGTTCCATTTGTTTTATTCTTGGGCGATTCATAAAGACAGTTAATAGTCTTTTTGATTTTTCTCTTTAAAGAATGAAAAAAACAATTTTTGTTCTGCAATATTGCTTATCTGTTATGCTGACAACGTGAGGGAAAGTGGTCTAAGTCATCTTCAAAAGAGACTAGCATGGCACAATCTCAGTGAGAATTTTGGCCAAACTTGCCAGTGTTAACCTTACAATAGCATATTCAGAGGCACAGCTGTAATATGTGCTTGTAATATACACATGGTATAGCAACAAAGTAATCTGAGTATGTGAGAAATTATGGGTTTCAGCTATATGTGTTGTAAGCCTGAATTACACATTTGCAGGCAATTTTTAATGGGAATGAAGGTTTTCTGGATTTTCAGAGATTAATTCTGAATCTCGACTAGGACTTGACTGACAGAATTAATGCTGATAGAAAAAAAGACTGAAAAAAGTGAGGGATCTAGAGGACTAAGTGAATGTCCTTGTATGTTTACTTTGACTACATTTTTCCTGAATTCTCTTATGATGTGGCTCTTTTCAAAAAAGTAAAAAAGATGAATAAATTTAAAATCTCAAATATACTCTTTAAAGATGATACTCCTTGATAATGGTGGGCATAGCTGAAGAGGTGTCCCCTTCTAGTTTTGGACTTAGATGCAGTTCAGAAATGCGCTGAACACAAGTGACATTCTTTGTACAAAGGATCGTGCCAAAATAACATGAGAAATAGTCTTATATTGGAATGGCAATCTGGTCATCCTATGTAATGGAGGGCCTGGCTGTAATAACACCCCGTATGTCTGTACAGCAACATAAGGCCAGTGAGTATTTTCTTAAAAGAGCTGCCTTTCAAATACAAATTGTTATGGTTACTGAACCAAAGATGTCATGTTCTTTTTAATAAATCTGAGCAAATTCTGGTTTCAAGTCATCTTGGAGCTTCCATTTTTACATGAGAAGATTGCTAAAAATCACAGATACCCTAAAACAGCACTTCCTTTTCCCCACTTCCTTTTTCCTAATCCTTAAAGGATTAAGGAAGGAAGTTCTCTGAGAAGGAAGGGATTTTATAATTGCCATGGAGGACTATGAACTTTGTGGCTGGAAGAATCTTAAACTTTTTTGTCAGCAGTAATAGATGTTTCTACAAATACATAACTTTAAATGCTTGGAAGGGAGCTAGGGTGAAATTAGCCCTGATTTTCGGGTGAGTGGCCTGTCTTGAGGTGAGTCCAATGTGTGTGACCTTGGCATTCAAAGGCTTTACCAAGCAACTATGAAGCAGTTGTATATGTAGTTAGCTACAAGGCTGGTTCTATTCCTGAATTTTCATGTTTCTCTTTGAGCAGTGAACAATCAAAAAGGCCTTCTCTGCTTGTTCTTCAACTTACTAGCTTACTTAATGCACTAACTTAATACCACTTTAATAAAGTATCTTGAGATTAATAGATGAACAAGTTAAATTCTACATTAGAAATTATTTTAATGTTCTTTTCCCTGTAGTTCCTGGTACCTTGGCTTTTAATGTTTTTTTCTTTTCCCCACTTAGGTTAAGGAATATACGCTATGGATTCAATACAAGTTCTTGTGATCCTGATCTGGCGTATCTTTATTGCAAGATCACAAATGGCAAGAAATATCTGGTACTTTGTGGTTAGTCTGTGTTACAAGTTCCTCTCGTACTTCAGAGCCTCCAGTACTATGAGATACTGAAGAAGAGAATTGAGCATTAGGGACTTCTATGCATATGGTGGTTTAACTACACAAAGCCTGTAACGTAGTCATCTCACATTTTGTAAAAGCATAATTTCATCTTAAATTGGAGTACAAAATATATGGTATGGTATATGTACTATTAGTTATATATCTTCCAGAAGACATAGAAAATCAAACTGGTCAAGTGCCGGTCCTGAATTGGTGTTAGACAAGCATTTAAATAACTTGAATTCATTGACCTAGGGGAGAGAATGTTTTAGACCACTGACCAACATAACTGTGCAATTTGGAACATGTTTGATTGAAATCTGCCTTAACATACCTTATTTTTTTCTTTTAATTTTTACACCACATTGAGGAAGGTAAATATTGTCATAGTAATTGCTAGTTTATTGACCTATTTATTTGAAATCCTAAAACTGCAAAGGATTTTGAGTTTCAGAAGTGTATAAATGCTGGTGGATCTCCTGGAAAAACTAGTGGAGGACTTCTATAGTTTGTCTTTACTTCTGCCGCTTCTTCACTTCTCAAAGTAGGGTCATAATGGTGACTACTTTGCTTTTAAAAGGAAAAAAAAAGTCTCCCTTCTTCATTATGGAAAAGCCTTTTGTCCTAGTCTGGTTTTCAGAATGCACTCAGTGATTCAGTTCTGTGCTCAAAATTGGCCCCATTCTATTTGGTTTGTCAGCATGAGCAATTCGCTTTTCCAAAAGCAGAACTGATCCTATCATTGAAAAAGATGAAAGGGAACATTACTATGAGGGGGGAAATATTCATTAACTATCCTTTTTTGATGATTTTTGTTGGGAATACAGAGCCAGCACTTGATTGTTACATTTCTGACTTTAAAAGGTAAATGTATGTAAGAAGTATTTATTATGCCTAGTTGATACTTATAGTACTGGTAACTGTAGTTGGACAAACTGTGGGCTTTCATTAGAGAGATACCTGTTCTTAAATTCTAAGTAACGTTAGCAAATACTTCATGAATTTATAGCTTTTTAAAAACTCTGAGCTATGAAATTTGATGCATGGATAGACCATTGCATAAGCACACTCTCATCTCTGCCCCAATAAAACCCTTTTGTTTCACTGGGCAAGCAGAGCAAGAGGCATCTTGCTTCAAAATTTCAAATATGTTAACAGTTTTTTCATCTATTACTTAAATTATTAGGTTTAAATCTGAAGAAATCTAAACTGTTTTTTCTGTGTAATTTGTTTTGGTAGGTAAAACTCAGACAAATAACTAGTTGTAAGAAAAGCTTGAGTCCCTGTTTAAGGCAATACATAAAGATTCCTTGAAACTCTGGTTGCACAGAATTCTATTTGAGAACACTGTGTTCCTCTAACTGATGCACTGACCAGCACCCTTGCCCAGTGTTTGTTTATTAAAATCTATTTATACTGTATGTGAATACGTTCTTGAATCTGCTTGGAAAGGCAAATAATGACTTAATTACTCAAGAGCTACATTATACTTGCCCTTGGTAGTTTTTTGTCCTATTTGAATTAAGTATGTAAAGAACTTATTTTGCTATTCTTGTGGAAACTTACTTTAAAGAGAACACCTTTCATGCAGGTGTATATCATTTTGAAAAGATAATGGCTTCCTTGTTGAAGCTAAGTATTCTGTAGTAAGTAGTTAAGCTGTAATTCCTTTTTAAAATGACCTGTGTGTGTGTGTGTATGTATGTATGTGTGTGTATGTGTGTGTATATATATATATATATATATATATATATATATATATATATATATAAGCTAGCGGTGGAAAGCCTGAAATGGTCTAGGACCACACCTTGTGTGAGAGACCTGACTGTGGCTGAAAATAAATTATGGCTTCTGTGACTGAAGATGTTATACTTTAACAAATACATTAGGTATGTTACATTTTTAGTTACCTCCCCAAGCATCTTACTAGATTTGAAAAGTATGCTTAAGCATTCCTGCACTGCAGACTTTTTTTCAGAGGTGCCTACAATCCAATGATATCCCTCTTCCCGTGTTGGCATGTGACTGAAGTTTGCAAAAAGACATGCATCATATTCTGAAAATTATTTCTGTGAAGCAGTTGACTTAGAATTTTTGTTCTTTATCACCATTACATGTGATACTTTTAATGTTGATTTGTTAATACTGGGAATTGTGAAGCCAATTAATTGATTATTTCTGATCCATGCTACTTAGGAATCTATTCTGTTGAATATGTAACTGAAGAAAAGGATTGCTTCAAATGTAAGGACACTTAACCTCTACTCTTTAAACGCTTGGCAGTTTAGAAACCCACCTTTCTCTTTGGAGGTTGTGGTTATCTGTTGACTATTGGTATCTTAAACTCATCAGTCATTCTATTTAATTGACAGTAGATTCAGTGTCACACTTATTACATCTGTTGTTTTTTGTGGTCAGTGTGTGAAATTTCTATCTGAAGATAATGTTTTATTTCCATATCAGGACCCTGTTTTATTGCATTTCTTAAGTATTTGCACGTAATGGATGTTGGTCAGAAACAGACTTCGAACTTTATTTTGATAGAGAAAGTTTGATTCACTATACTGACTAGCAAGTTACAGAAGGTATTCTAATTGGTTAAATAAGAGAAGCAGTTGAAACAAGAAACAACATGGTCACTTAACAGTTACTGGTATTTAAATTTGGGACCAGGGAAAAACTGCTTTTTCCTGTAATGTTTTTCTGCTATAGGAACACAGTTTGGAAACAAATGCTAAATCTGTGAGCTTTTATAAGACAAACAAATATTGGGTGCCTTTGTTTGTAAACCAAAAATAAACAAATCCCATAAGTGTTATTAGTGTTTGTTGTATTTTTGCATGGTTTTAGTGTAATTTGTGGAAAATATCTGAAATGTATAAATTCTGTCTTAATATACATATATATGAACATGTTCTTTCCCTTACAAGAGACTTGGAAAATGAAGTTAATGGCTAAAATTGCATTTAAAAATCAAAAAAGCAATCCAACAACACCTCCTTTCTCTCCCAGCATCCCCCCAAATCAACCCAAAAATAATCAAAAGGTAAAAAATTAAATCTTCATGAGGTGATAACGAAACACGTGGTGCATGGTCATGGAAACTTCTTGAACTTCAGGTAGTTTTCTCCTTACTGTTACTGTCATCTCACTTGTAATATCAATTTCAATTTTGCTTAAATAGGTAAGTGCTTTTTCACATTGAGTTAAAAGAGAACTGTAGTTTAGCAGTAGCTTGTGGATTACCATTTCAACAACTGCAAGCAACCACAGCTGTTGTAGCATCTACATTTTGTGGTGAGGCAGAGGAAAGTACCATTGTTATTAACTAAATGCTGTGGCTTAGTCTGTTTGGCTTCTGTTTAAAATGTTAATTTCTCAGAATCCTCAAACTTAATGGATAACAACCTTAAGGTGCTATCCCTCATGTTTTGTGCTGTTAAATATTTTGCCCTTTCTGTGTAGTACAGTATTACATAATGTATTTTCAAAAACGATGTACAGGCTGATAGTGGTAACTTGAATCTGAGAAGTATTCTGTACAGTGCTGGGAAGCATAACTGTTCATAATACTTTTTTTTTAACGTATTTCACAGTCTGCTGAGCAGACAAAAAGAAGTGAAACAGTAACCGGAGAAGGGCTACTCAGGAAAAATGTGGGTTGCATTAAAATGTGTTTTGCTGTTTGTCCAACTCCGTGCTGACATACGTGAGATTTGTTTGGAGGCATTCATTGTGTATTTGAATAAATCCACAGAAGTTTTAAAACGGCTCCAAAGGAGCTAATATGAATTGCCTACCCCAATTTTTAATATATACTATAACTGTAAACTTAAACACTAAAGTCGGCAGGTCTCACTCTTTACTTTAAATTCTAGGTTTTCTTGCTTTCTTTTTCTAGAGCATTCTTCAGAATTTCTTCAGACACCTTTGTCTTCCTTTCTGTCTGGAGATGATTGCAAGTTAAAGGCTACTTAACCAAAATGACTTAACCAAACTGAGCTACTTCTGTCATCTTGACCTAAACTTAACCCTGTGCTGCTTTTTAGATATTTGTCTTCCCTAATGCTGTCTTGGAGCTTCAGTGCATAGTTGATACATACTTTGGCTTTCTTTGCTTTGCAACCACTATGACTCACTGATAGTAATTATACAATTGGCTTTTCTGGAATATTGAACAGTGACAGCTTTGAATGGCTTTTCTGTATGTGCGTGCTCTTAATTCAGCTATATTCATTAATCGCAAGTATAGCGATTATTACCACAAGCCTTTAATTTCAATCTGGTTTTTATTTTTTTCAGGATGGTAATTCTGTAGTTACAATCACTTCCAAAAAAAAAAAAAATATCCTGGTGTAGAAGCAAGACCTATTAATTGTTTTTTATGGACACAAGGAAAATTAAAGCATGAACTTTTATCCTGAATCATTATCAACTTTCCATAAGGTTCTTTGAGGAAGTGAAAAGTTAAAAACCACTGCTTGATTAACCTTTTCTGGATGTAGGAAAAGGATTAAATCTTCAATTGCTCTTGGCTCATAAGGTATGGCATACAAAGGACATATGGGACAGTTCTATCTGTACTGTAGAAACAGCAGTTCAGCCTCTTACCAGAAGGGTCAGAAAGTAGTTGTACGCTTGTTTTTTGTTGACAAAAGTCTGATTTACTAGTTGCACTTCAGTGCAAATTATTTAATGCTTAGCCACTGTAACTTTAAGTAGCATGTTACCCTTAATCCAGATTCAAGACAGTGTCATGTACTTGAAAATTTTTATCCTTATGAAGTTCCATATTTCATCTGTTCCTTCATTTCTGATGAAATTATCTCAGAACTGGATGTCTAGAGACACAAATAGTTACTGTTTTAGACACATAACTAAGGTGGAATTCAAGTATCTGAAGTTAGGAGGCATGATTTCCTCTATTATAGGTATTTTCTTAGATTCAGAATCATAAGGCAAATGCTTAAAATAAACAGGGTCTTCTCAAAAGCAGTCATACTGCAGGGTGGAGAGAAATATATCCTTTGGAAGTGAAAGGAAATAGTATTAAGACTGTTCCCATCATTCAACTGTCAGTATTTGTTCTCATTTTAATAGGTATGTGGCATTGTAGCTGTATTGACACTGTTACGTGGATCGTAATTTGCATTGTATATAAAGCTTCTTGTCCAAGAAGATAAATCAGAGCAGAAGTTAACTCTTAGTTTGAGTAAGTCTGTCATCCAGTAGGTTCTCACTTAATATACTCTCCTAGGACAGTAGTCATCCCAAGTTAAGGTACAGCAGCTAAGGAGATTCCTGTTTACAATATTGCTTACAGTGCATGGAAGCCTGCAGAGTCTGTGGAAGCTGAGATCTTTGCAATTTATGGCATAGAAACTTTCTTGCAAGTTTATTTACATGACATAAAAGGCAGCAGTGTGTTCCTCAAACACATGTTGACCAGTCCTATGCAATATCTTTTCAAATGGGCTTTAAAAAATGTCATGTACTTCAAGGAGCTAACTAATCTTGAACAAATTGCGTAGGCTAGAACAAGACATCTTGGTATCTACTGTAAGTCCTTAGCAGGAAGAATGGACACTTCCAGATCTATTTGCTGTACTGGACACTTCCTTGCTTTGTTCTTTCAAGAACATCTTGTTCAACACACTTAATTTTTAAATTGTAAATTAATAGGTAAGTATAATTATTCAGTTGTTAGTCTAGCTTTTTTTTGCCTGTATCTTTCAAATCCATCTTACCTTTTCAATTTCACACAGGCCCTCCCAATTTTCATCAGAGATGCTTTTTGTTGCATAAAGCACACAACACATACTTTCAGAGTTTTGTGCATAGTAACTAGGAAAAGAATTCAAGTCTAATATTGGCCAGAACAGCACAATCCTCCTGAATCTGATGAGCCTTCACAGAGTAAACTGTGAATCAACAACATATGCTATTCTGACTGTTAATGTGATGTTTTCCAAAACTGCAAGTAAAAGACCTCTCTTCTAATGCTATGTTGAAGGACTCATAAAATCATTTCCCACTACATTGTTTGTTGTCAGAGCACTTGTCTGTAATCAACTATTTAACAGTATATAGCTTAGGACTCACAATCATCACTTGTCTCTATATCATACTGTACGAATGACAATCCCATAGGTTGCTTCTGTGTTTGGATTTTTACTCTCCCATTTCTGAGGGGGTGCTTTTTTGGCTTGTTTGGTTCCTTCCCCCACTCAAGTTCTACCATTGGTTCCTATGCTCTTGCCACCCACTCAGTTGAGTGACCCTAGCCATAGTGCTAGGCCTATTGAGATGAAAAAATTTTATGCTTTTGATTGTAAACACTTCATTAATTCCAGGCACTGAACACATGGGGAAATTGGCTGGTTTGTTTCTTTAAGAAAGAATATTAAATTCTGACTCTTGGAAAACAAACAAAAGACTTCTAGTTCCTCTGTGATAACAAATATCAGTCTAAATTATACACTTGTATGGTCACTTAGCAGAGCAGATCCCTCTACTTTTCAATCCATGTGTGTGGTTTTAAGCTACAACTAATCTTTCCTTATCAGTGACACCTGTGTTTTTCCTCTGTTAAATATTTGATTTGGAAAGAAAAACATGCAATGTAACTTCCACTCTTTGACTCCAATTTAAAACCAAGCCTATTCATTTTTAATAGGAATGTGCTGCTCTTAGGCTAGTAAGTCAGTTTCTGGATGAATTAGTTACTTCAGTGCTGTTTTGTGTGCCATGTAGTTTCTGCATTTCAGAACCAACAGGTGCTTAGCATCTATATATACACATTCAAAGAGTATGAAATAACGTGAAATTAGAATAGTAGGCTGCTGAAAATATTTTATAGTCTTTCCAACGGTATTCCATGAAGGCTTTCTTTATAAAAACCTTTGGTTAGAGAGGCAAAGAACACTTCACTTTTACAAATGTTAAGTGATACCACTTTTAGATCAGTCTCCGCTATTAGAATGGAGAGAGAGTTAAACCACTAGTAGGAAATACTAACTAGCTATGTCTAAACTATTTTTAGCTCATTAACCCAACTTCATAGAAGAGAAATACTGGAAAAATTCAGAGCTGCAAAACATGGAAGCAGTTGGTGCTTCTCTTTAAACATGGTGCCAATACCTATCAAAATACCTATCAACTTTCTTTTCAACTAGAACTTTACTGTTACTTTGTTAGTTTTTTTCCTTACAAACCCAACACCAGAAAGTAAGTATTGGGGGGTGGGGTAGAAATCAGTCCTTGACACTTTACACTTAATTCTAGAAGAAAAAACAATCTTCTCATTTTAATCATTCTGTTGTAGACTCAGATTTTGTGCTTTTTGTTTTTCTTTTCTGGAAATATCAGAAGTTATTACCCTGTGCGCCAGCAGTGATCACTTTAGCTGGCATATTAAGCTGAATGGGGAATCTGAAACAGATGCTCCCTTCACTCATGGTAGCTTCACAGGTGCTTGGCATCCAGATTTAGTAATTAACCTTTTTATGTCTTACATCTGTTAGAGTAAACTGGATATGAAGCTGGATATGCAATGTCATGGTAAGATAGCTTGCCTGAAAAGGCCATCTCTTTCAGTCACCTGTGGTGGGGAGAGCAGGAAAAAAAAACCACCTAGAATAGCCATGCAAAGTGGAAAGCCAGTGTCACTCACTGTATAATTAAAGTAATACCCTTTCTAACTCCTGAGGTGGTGTTACCACCTGTGAATGTTTTTGCATTTGAATGTTTTGCTCCAAGACCTGTTAAAACATAAGTGAGGATGATGACTTGCATCTTGATTATAATATTTAAAGCATGAAATCTTTCAGTACATCTCTCTTAATTCTTCTTCCCACCAATGAAAGCATTGGATGGCTCCTGTGTTATGGCAGATTGCCCAGGTGAAAAAAAAAAACCCAGGTGGGATGGTTTAGAACAGGTACTTAGCATCTGTTTTTGTAAAAAGACACAGGCATTGCATGTAATTAACTGCCTGGGGCTCTGATATGGAACAAGAAGCCCACCTGAGCTTCCAGTCCTGGTGAAAGAATGGGCTGCCACTGCTTTCAACTGAAAGTATCTGTTTAGTCTTTCTGTACAGTTTGCTTCCCATTCCTTTCATTCCGTGATTTTCAAGGTTGTTTGCTGCTGCATCATCTCAATCACTTTTAGAAGCTTTTGCTTACTGTCTTCATCAGCAGTTTCATAAGGTTCCATAGGAAGCTGGTCTGGAGATGGACACAGGCTTTCAGGTAAGGCAGAAGCACAAATGAGTGTTATTTCTGTACAAGGAGAGAACAGAAAAAGGCTGAGATGTTCTTCTGTATAGCAGCTTGGTTGAACTGACTGACAGTGAACTCCGTGCTGATCTGCCTCTTTATCTTTTTCACATAATGGACACGCCCCTCCATGCTGGCTTGTAAATAGTTGCTTCCAGAATGACTGTTTGCTTCCTCCACTTCACTGCATTTAATTAAAGCATTTGTCCTCAAATGCAGGCCTTTTGGCAAGCGTAGCTCTTTTGATATGACAGCAATTTTTTCTGTTGCAATTTATATTGTGTTAGCTGGCATTCAAATTTTTTAATGGATTTTGGGTTTTGTAGAGCTTCTCAACTGTCCTAATAAATAGACTGCAAATAGACCTTTACATAGTCCTTTATCAGTTCAGTGCTTCAACGTCCTTAGTTTGACTGGCTGTGGAGATGTAGTTCACCAGAAAAATACTGATGTGATTTCTTGTGCACAGTCAGCTGTCTGTAAGGTAAAACATTTTTTTAATGTGAAATGTTTTATACTGAAAAATGACTTTTTGACTTTTCGTCCAGATGTGTAATGTGCTATTTCTTAATTGTTAGGTTTTATGTGACTAACTATACATGCAGTACATATAGTTTCTGTCGTCAAGCCTTATGGATTACTGCTCTTCTATTTATGCTCCTTGGAAATAGTCTTTGGCAGAAAATAGTCTTTGGCAGAACTTGATTTAGAGCAGATTTGAGTTGTCTTGTTTCTTTGAAGTATTATTCACCTGTGTTAATTACAATGCAAAAACTAATACTAATTTGCATACATAGTATAGTAATTTAAGAAATTCACAAAATGTGAAATGTGTGCATGTCTCATCTCTATTCATGCATATGCATATAAAGAACAACATATATGGCTAGTTTTTCTCTGCTCTGTTTTTATTCAGGGCTTCTGTTTTGCTGTTCTATCAGGGACTATTTTTGGAAATAAGGGAGGAAACAAACATTGTTTTCAAAACCTAGCTGCTTTACTAGAAGGCTAATTATACAATGCCTGTGGTAACTTGTGTGAACTATTGGATACCTGGCTTGTATCAAAACTGCACTAGTCTGGTGTCCTTTCTCTGTGTTGTATGGAGGATCACCCTCTGGTCTGAGGAGAAAACACGAAGTTGGCCTGGGCACAGCATTACTTGAAACTTCTGGGCTGCTGACTTGATGCTGTGATGTAGAATTAAATATTCTTAAGCATGTCTGCCAGTAATCTTCTAAAGAAGGCCTTTGAAGCATACACAATTAATAGATGTTAAAATGTTAATAGATTTGTTTAACTGTTAGTTTACTGCGGGCATCAGAACTGAAGTGAGGGAAGCACATATTGTCACCCGGTATCTCCAGTATGTTGATGTAAAGCAAAGGAGGGGAAAGAAGCCTTTTACCCTTATTGCAGAAATTACTTTCCAAGACTCCTCTAAAGCCTTCTGCCATGCCACTTTTTGAAAGTAAGAAGCACAGGAGCTTAAAAGAAAAAATTGGGAAGTGGTTAGAAAAAGTGTTATTTTATAGAAGTGGTTTAATACAACTTGTATAGCATGTGGTAATATCTTCACTTGTCCAAAGGAGAAGTGGAAAATGCAAGTTAAAATGGAAGCTGAATGATGAATCAGCTCTTAAATATTTCTACTGTTGTTCTTTCAGGGTGGACAACATGAGATTTGTTTTGAGAGTAAATACTCTTACTAAGTTATTTCGAACACTGATTTTACCCATGCAGGAGCTGATCATAGTTCATTAATAAAATTGCTGTTGGATGACTCTTCTTGGACTTTTTAATTCTGTTCTGCCAAAATAAAATATTTGTTGGAAAATAAAACTTTAAAAGGCTGTAATTGAAATTTGGATTGTACAGTAGGTTTTGATCAACAGACTTCTGGGCACTGGCTGGGATTGCTTGGAGCTAAAGTAACCTGAAGAGATGTGGTGTTAATTGGTACACTCTGCTTAGATTTAACTGCTGAATCAGTTTGGACTGTGTGCATTAATAAGCATACCAGAAGAGCACTGTTCCTTGTTCTAAGGAAGCAATGTAATAATTGTCTTTATGAACTCACGCTGTAATATCACAGTAGATTTTCTGACATCCCTGTTCTTTCACCTTTTTTTCCTTTAGAATAAAAGAATGACTATGAAGATTAGTTGTTGGAAACTGTAAGAAACAGATCCCAGATCTCTCTTACTTGGCAGTTAACTTCTTTAGGAAGGAGTCTTGCTTCAGAAGACTGTAAGTGATGCATGTCTGCCCTTATAGGGTTTTTAAAAGTACTGCAATAAGTCATCTATACAGTCAGTATTTTTTTCAAATAAATTGAAGTTTAGCACTGTATGGACAATACCTGCTGTATTGTGATTTTGGCAGAAAGCTCTAACTTTAATTCAATTAAACAACTTCCATGTCATTAGTGACTGAAATACTAGCCCAAACTTAAATATTTCCAAATAAAAATCATCCTCTAAAATACATGACTTCCTTATTTTTGTCTCAACTCTAAGCATGTGTATACTACATATATGAATGGCTTTTCAGTGTTGATCTCTAGCAAAGTCTTAAATGTTTGCAGTGCAAGGTGTATGAGAGGGTTTTCACTGCTTTACAGAACTAAGAGGTTTATCATTATAGGTATATTAAATGTACCATGCAGTTTAGACCAGTATCGTATTTTTATGATGCATTATTAGCTATTGCATATAGAGACAGTGATGCATGTAATGTTGATAAGTTCTGCTCCAAAACAATTGAATTTTGAATAAGAAAGTATTAATAGAGCCTGGAAATATTAAAAGCTGCAAGTAATAAGAACTACTTTTTTTGACAGCGTTAAGATACGTAGGCCCTAGTTTATTTACCATTGGGTTTGAATGTTTGATGAATAGTCAGTAAACCTGCATGGAGGCTATCAATTTTAAAAACACTTGCTACATGCTTAAGCAGGTAGCAATAAATGGAAAGGTGAGAGAAGAGTAGCAAGTTCAGCTGCAGTCCATGAAAGACACTTTCCTGCTGCCAGTTAATGAAAACAACCTGGGAGCTTGTAACTGCACATGCACACCTTGTGTGTGTCTATTGTTTGTTTTATTTTTTCCTACAGCTCTGTAGAAGCTGTATTCTAGGATTAATTTTTAGAGCAATTTAAATATACATCTAAGCAGAAGCTGAGCGAAAGTGCTGATACACCAGTAATATTGCAGATGCTGTTGCTTCAGTGAGTTCGTGGACTGGCAATTCATTTGAATTGAGACAGCATGCTAAAGGAGGAGGTTTTAAAACAGGGATCATACAATGGACTGTTGTTGCACTGCAAACTGTTAGGTAAGCAGTGATAAATAGACTGAGTGCATGTCAACGGCAATTACTGTGTGCTCTGTTTTGAAAATGTGTGTTCTGACAAATATCAGCCACTGCAGTAGTAATGCTGTGTTAAGACTGTTGTCTGACTTCCTTGGTGTAACAGAATTCCCTGGTGTTGAATACCTTGAGACAGGTATTTATTTTTTTGTTTCATATACCTGTTCGTCTCTTGTTACATGGTAATACTTACACTCTTAACAGCTGGCATGGCTGTGAATGTCCTGCTCTGCAGAGGTGAGAAATTCAGATGTCTGGCTCCAAGTTGCTTATATTTTTGTGAGGTTGCTCCAAGCCCCTGTTGTTACAAAACTGTTTCTGTAGTAAACTCCAGGTCTGCTGCCTGCCTTCAGGGTGGAACTTGGGCAGGCCTGATTTTGCTGCCACTGATCTCAACTGTGGGATCATGAACCAAAAGAGGGAGTAGGGTCTTCCGAGAAGTTTGAAACAGATTTTGCATCACGGATACTTTACATGGCAAAGCCAACTCTTTCCAAGGTTTTGTGCGCATGCACATGCGCACACTAAACATCTTTTTGGGGAAGAGGATTGTTCTGATTAAAGGTAACTTTCCCAATAGAGGGGGGGAGGAGAAATGACTAAGCATGCAAACAACACAGCTCAAATGCTGTTTGAGGCTGATGGCTGATTAAAGCCACAATGCAACAGATGACTTTGCCTAGCAAACATTGAGTCCACAAGTATCTTCTGTGACTTAAGGAATCATGAGCTACTGCAGAGAACTTCTTGTTAGTGAAGACTGCAGTGCTTGCTGGGAGTTTGTGTACACAAAGTATTCCAGCTGTGACAAAATGGAGCTTTCTGTGGGCTTGATTGTTCTGATAAGAAGTCAAGATAGTTAGCCTCTGAGCTTGGAGAGTTTAGGATATTGACACTTCCGGGTGATCAAATGGTCAATGTGTATAAAATGATGTGCAACATAAGAGTGATGTTACAGTGTTTCCGAATTGATGTTTTTTTCTTCTCTCTGATTCTAAGTTAATTTAGCCATTGTGCTATTCTAACCTTTGCAGTGGCCACTCATGCAAAATTAATTCTGAGAGATGAAATTCTGGCTGTATTTAAATATATCCTTTAATAATAGGGTTTTGTACAGGAAACTGGATATTTCAACATGAGTATGTGAGGAATGAATGAGGGTAACTAAAAAAAAAATCTCAATTTTAAGAAGTCTTTAAGCTGAAGTGTTTCTAGATCCTGTTCTCAATGTTTTTCCACATTTGTGAAGTTTAAGCAGTTGCTTTGTGCATTTCAAGCTTTTTTTTTCTAGGAAGCAGAAGAATCTAGGCTAAACACGGCTCACAAGTGAAGGTCTGTGAAAGGGCAGAAAACTGGAATGTAACTGGAAGTTTCTTGTTCTCAGTGTTACATCCAGTCCATAGGATAGGCTTTGTGGCACAGCAGTGTCAAACACACTGATTTATCTTGGGTTTAGAAATGACTTGGTGAACACACCTGTTAAGTAACCAGTAGTTCCTTGCATGATTCTTTACTGCCTGTAACAATGAAAATGCTGGACGCTAGTTGAATTATTACTCTTCATGGTCTTAAATCTGGAATCCTTCTGGCAAGGTGAGATGAGGGGCTGAAACTACAGAAACCTTTTGGTTTGCTTTCTTGCACATGGCAACAGTTCAGGACTCCAAAGAATATATTAGGTGCATGGAAGAACTCTAAAATAGTCAAAACAGCGTGGGAAGAAAATGGCTCTGTTTGTTTTGGTGGAGAAAAGCATGCAAAATCTGCTAACCTGATGGGGTTGCCTATTTGTAATATCTACTTGAATGTCAATGGCAGTGATTCCATTGGCTGTCTTCTGATGTTTAGCCCACAGCCCTGGTACATCTTCTGTTTTCAACTCCATCTGATTTCAGTGTCAGGAAACTTTTTCATTTTTGCTTACTCTGGAGCTTAAGATGTGCCTCACTGAAATTTGCTATACTTAGGTTACAGATTTATCTAGCCTATCCCATTTCTGTTCATCCATTCCCACATGTACACACACAGTTGGAGTGATATATATATATATATATATACATACATATATATACACATTTTGTTGAATGAGAAAATAACAAAAGCTATAGCTTACCTCTGACCTCTGTTCTGAAGAAGGCAGAAAGTTCATGAATCATGAATTAGTGATCTAACCCTATGCATATTGCATTAGGGCAAGGAACAGTGCAGCAAGTGATGTACTGTAATTCAATGTAACCTAGCACGTAGTGGCACAAAACTACAGTATTCTGCAGTATTTGTGAGCTGCAGTGTTCTATGGGCTTGACATGGCACTTTCCTACATGAAAAGGGTTGCATTGTGTACAAAGTTGTAAAAGAAACACTGCCACTCAGTGTTTTTCAGCTGTTTATCTGTAGGGAGTTAGTATTTGTCTAGTTTTTTTTGTAGAATTGGCCAGAGATTTTGTATGATCAGCATGGTGCTGCTCACAAATGTGTGGCAGACCCCTATGGCAATGAAGTGTAAGTCAAGCATGTACAGAATTTGTGGGTGTTTTTGTTCTATCTCCTGTCCTCTTCTTCCTTAAGATCAACTTAAGAATAAAAGTTGCTTATTCTAACTGAAAACTGCTTCTGTATTGGTTGAATTCACATCATTTTGAGCTTGTAATAAATGTACAAACTGGTCTCATACTGGCACATAGCATTATTCCAGAAATATTGTAAGTTGAAGACAGAGTTGACATTAAACCTTAGGTGGCCTATATTTCAGTTGTTCTGTGTAGAAAGAATTTTGCTGCTTAAACTATTGCTGATTGTGTGGAATATCACATCTGCTGATTAAAGGCAAATGCCACTTTGAATATAGTGTGGTTTTTGTAGCGTCGTGATGTTCATTAAAGGCCTTCAGTTTTTGACTGTAGTGCTTTAACAGAATCAACCAGTGATGTGGTTCAGTTTTTATCATACTAAGGTCTCATATCACCACTGGAACTCCTTTAAAGGAACTCCTTTAAAGTTAATTTTCTTAAGCTATTAAGAATCTCCTGTGATCATTTTGTTGCCATGTGCTGCTTGGAGCTTGTTCTGGCCTGTCATTGCAGATATGATGGCAGTAATTTAAACCCTCAGACTCTGGCATCTCTCAAATCTTGCTGAGACAGCTGAAATTCACCCCCTCCGAAGCGGGGTTGAGATGGAATGGCTGTACATCCATGTCATCTCTTCACAGCATGCATGATCACACTTCTGGTGTACAAAACACTTTAGTAGCTGCAGTATTTAGCTCTTTCATATTGCACCCAGAGTATTTGATGGAAGCTCTCTGTATTTACTGGCTGTTCAGCAGCCTCGGCGTACTCAAATGCTTCTTCTAGTGTTCCCTAAGCTCCTCTTTCCAAAGAAAGACCGCTGTTTGTATTGAATTCATTAGGACATTTATTAAAACACCCAGTGTGTAACAGACCTGAAGTCTCAGCTCTGCCTGTTTTAAAAGCAGGGACAGTTCTTGCTCCTGGTTCTTCTTGCCTCATCTCTCCACAATTCTTTTTGCAAAGACCTCAGTTGTTGTGTTTACATATCCAAAACACTTAATATCCTGTAACACAGACTTCTGATTTCCTTTTTTGTACTCGTAGCTACGTGTACTACTGCAGAGACAGGGAATCTGTCTCCTTGGCTTCATTAGAAGGGTTTTGTACTTCCCCTCTTTAATCCTCCTGTGTGGTATGTACTGCAGCACAGCATGTGCAACATGTTTCAGTAAAAGGGGGAACTAGTAGTTCCATTGCTGGTGGATAATACCTAAGCAGTGAGTGCCCTGTGGCAGAAAATACTGAAAAATACGAAAATACTGCAGGTGATTGTAGTGGTAGAAGCAGCTTGCCACTTCTTTGCTTCTTGGTGGCAGAGGGCTAGTTACAGAAGTGGGAAAGTAAGCATGTTAATCCAGTTAGGAAATTTTAAGGTAGCTAAAATTTAAACAATTCCAGGAAACTTAGACAATGCTGTATCAGTGCATATCCACAGGCCAGGATTATCCACATGCTAGGATGAATCCTGCTTAGACTTGTCAAGGGGAGAAATGATTCAGAAATGACTGTCACTTGCAGTCAGCAGGGGTAAGATATAAAACTGGCAAAGCCATACAAAAATCATGTAGGAAGAGCTGTGTTGATTGTGTCACTGTTATTTGTAGTAATTTTCCTTTTGATAGCATTTTAGGCTTCTTGGTTTTCTTTAAATTCTCTCTACTGTTATGGAAACAGTTTAGAACTGACTCTTTGAAAGTCTGTTAGGATTATGAACAAGACTTCTCATCAGTCTGACATGACTTCAGCTATTTCACTGGATTTAAATGAGGTTGGTCTTGCACAACCAATAGCAGTACAGGAGGGAAACAACTTTTTTCTATGGATACTTTCATAGCTGCATGTTTGCAGCAACTATCAGGCTGTCAGATGTAGCTCAACTACACCTGTGACAGAAATGGTGTTGCTCTGCCACCTTATGGCAGAGTTGAAGCCAGAACACACCACTTCCTACTTCAGTTTCAATAGAGATTACTGTGTATGTGTTAACGTGTGGAAGCTAGAGCAATAAATATGAGTGCAGATGCTTCTGAAAGGGGCTGTGTTTAAATCATAAATAAACAATTTTATATTTTGTCTTATCATTGTTCTTATTAACTTTTCACATCTCTACTAAATTGCCTGTTCTGTGGGCTTGGGCTGACCTTCCTTGTACTTCCTGTATTCCTGTGTTACTATGATAGTGTGAGATAAAAACAGAACTGTCTACTGGCTTTGTTAAAGATTTCTTCTCTGGCTTTTCTGTCTCCATTTCCCTATTTAAATGTAGGGACTATAATTTCTGTCATCTTTCACCAAAAAAAAAAAAAACCACCCTACTGCACCCCCCCAAAACAACAACAAACAAAACAACTGTCCTCCTCTGATTTCAGTCTGAGAATTACCCCTAAAATTTTAAAATCTGCCTTTCTACAGCTTTCTACAGTTTTGGCACAAAGTTTTCTGGGCGTGCTTCTTCCGCCTTTCTCTTCTTTTCTTACTGGACCTCTTGGTCTAAACCAGTAGCTGCAGGCTGTTACCCTGCTCTCTGCTTCTTTCTGTGCTGACTGCATTGCATACTGGGTCCTGAAAATAAGCTATTAAGCCACAGAGACCAAGCATGGTCAAGAGCATGTAGAGCATGGTTATGTGCTACTTTTCTGCAATAGTGGAAGCTGTTTCATCAACTGCCCAGGAGCAAATACATGGATTACTTTAGGATTTCTTGCTCCTGGAATTTTAAGCTACTTTGACAAATCTTTCATCTCTAATACCATACCATTTGGACTTGGTTTCACCTCTGCACTGGTAAAGCAGTGATACCCTCACTGAAATCAGCTGCACAATGATACTGAGTTTTAGACTTAGTATGTTGGACTTAATGGGAACATGGAGTGTGGTCCTTTTATGTCCTCATGTTGATGTGATGTGAAGTACAGACATCACACTGGCAGCATATCCACACTAATGTGCTACACATTTGTCTTTAGTATGTTTCAGAAAGAATATGCAAGAATTTATCTAATTGCTGTTTGACTGAGATGGAGCAGTCATGTATTTTGAGCATATTTCTTAGCACTGTAGTGCTGTAACTCCTTTTCCCAAGTGTTAAAATCAGACATTAGAATGTGTGTTCACTATGTTCTCTGAAAATCAAGTTATTTGTTGGCTTTATTTTGGATGATGTGTCTGTCATGCATCAATTTAATGAGAGATGTTCTCCTTCTAGGTCTTGTTCTGTTGTATGTGTGCAAAACTGCAGACTGAGACAGCTGGTGGGAATGGAGGGCCTGTTTCTTCAGTGTCAACCATTTATCTCTTGTAGTTGAGATGCCTGCTGAGTGGGGAGATGCCCCGTGCCCTTTGTGCTCATAATAACTGTGGTACAAGGCCTCATGAGCTCAGGTTCGTTGCGTTTCAGGCTTTGTTCTTCTGGATGTGAGAGGGTGCTAAGTGTAAGTTCTAGATGCCTGCAGAGGAGCAAAGAACAAACCAAACAACAAAAAAAAACACAGTAAAAACTAGTATGTTAGCTCAGCATGTGGTAGTACAGTTGCATGAAACTAATGCTTTAGTGTTCCTACATTTGTTTTAGGTTTACACTGAGGAACTTCCACTGTTCTTGGACTACGTATTTCATTAGTAACAATACTTTCCTGAGGGGATGCTATATGTCTGGGAGCTAAGCAACGAGGGTACTTCTGACCAGCACTGATTTCCTTAGTACATACCGCAGTCTTTCCTTAGCTAAAAAAGGGTAGTATTGATCTTCTCTTACGAAGCATTTTGAGATACTCTGGCCAAATACTTAAGCTAAGCCAAATTTTGTTCCCTTTCTCTTTCTTCATTTGTCCTTTACCAATTAATCAGTTATGCTCTAGGTCTAAGGCTGGACTTTATCCAAGGAAAGCTATGGCCTCTTTCTTAACATGTTATGCTTTTTATAGTCTGCAGTATTTTTGCGTTTGTTGACATCATTCACCTTGATTGGTTTTGATCTTGTTTACTCTGAAGGGTAAAATCATCATCAGTTAGAAGGCTTAGCTACAGAGGGAAAATGTATTTCACAGCATTATCCATTATAGATACAAGTAACTGAGTGTACATCTGCAATACTCATATACTGCTGAATTCTGAGAGCAGGAATAACAGAGCTACTGTGAAAAGTGGGAAAATGCTAGCAGGTGTTGTTTCTTTTGGTTTCCAGTCACTTTTGGCTAGTATAGCAACTATTCCGCTTTGCTTTGCATAATGGAAAAAAGCTTAATGCATTTTCTTTTGAAGTTGCACTTTTTCTTTGCACAGGAAACACAAATAGATTTTGATACATATCCAGAAGTTTGAAATAAAGACTAAATGTTCCGGAGAAATAAAGTTTTGGGTCACTTCTTCTGTGGGTTTTTATTCTACCAAGTACTCTTTTGAACATTCTTGCTATTGTGAGCTTTGTTTTGTGCCTTGACAGGTCAACTTAAGAATTTAGAAGGGTGTAGCAAGTTAAAGTAAAGACACTATCAAAAGCCAACCTTTCTTGTTTTACTGCTCCCTCTGAGTCCTTGCCTTAGTTAATTAGAAGCAATAAAACATAACTAAATGCCTCTCTGTGAGGCAAGAACACTGGCCCTTTCAGTTGTGCTTAAGGCTGTAATGGGAGCACAGTGGTAGCGGGGGAGGAAATGATGAACGCAAAGTCTTAGAAAGTAGTCTGTATCTAAGGGAATTTGATATATTGGGCTGACTAATACTTGGGAGGATGAGGAGTGGATGTAAGCTGTGCAGGGGTGGTAGCAACTATCGTGTTGGAGCTATGGAGATACAGGGTGACCGTGCCCTTTAACTTTTGTTATGGTGCTAAAAATGTATTAGGATGCTTTGTCCTTTCAGGGATCTTCATGCTCTAAGAAAAAGAACTTTTTAGTTCCCAGAGTGTGGTAGTTGAGAGTTAAATATCGCAGAATGTTCAGCTCAGATGTGTTTGCTAACCAGAACCAGGTAGGAGGTTGTGGCAAAGCTTAGAACAGAACTGAAAACTCTAAGTCTGGTTTTAGGACAATATCATGTCTAAAGTCCAGTCTGGCTTCAGTTTCATGGTTGGTTTAGGTATTCTTAATATGGTGGTTGCAATCAAAAGTGGAGGTTGCAATCAAAAAGAATGAACTGATCTGTTTAATGCATGCATTCATTCCTCCTCCTTTGCGTTGGCACAAGCATTCAATTTTTGAGTAACAGCTTTAATCAAGAAGCCAATCCAGCTATAAAATCAAATCCAGCTACATTAAAAAAGAAGAGTATTCAGCTCTCCTCACAGCCTGACCAGAACTGGGGCTACCACAAGGGGAGTAGTAGCAACAGGGGCTTTTTTTGGAGATTGGCACAGCTGTCTTTTTGGTAGCAACCTGAACTTGGGTTGGTTTAAAGCAACTGTGAACCTACAAGCACAATGGAAACATACTTATCACTTGTGAAGAATTTGCCTTGTGTGTTTTTAACAGTTTGTCCTTCGTAGAGTAGCAATCTATCATCAGCACTGTTTTTGTTAATAGATTCAGAATGGTCAGGATGGTCCTTGCTGAACACTTTTATCTCTGGCCATTTTTTATAAATATTTCTTTGCTTAATTTTCAGTCAAAATCTGGCTTCCTAAAAATGTTCTGACTAAAAAAACATGGGTATGAATCTTTCTGGAAAATGAGTTGATAGCATTATGAGCATTATTTAGCAAAATTTTAGTTTGTAGATCTTTTCAGCAATGTTTGCCAAGCTTAGCTATAATCATAAATCATAAAATAGCTGAACTAGGAGCTGCAGGATTGATGTGGGAATGTTGAGGTGAAACTCTGTGGTTTGTAGTATGCAGGAGGTCAAACAAATTTATTGAATGACCTCTGCTGGTCTAAAAGTACACGAATCCCAGCCATGTAAATCCAAGCTGAAGGTATAATAATATGGCAGAATAGCATGGTTCTGCTCTGAGATGAGACGTAATTTGTGGAGGCAGAGGAGAAAAGATGTTTGTGAGTAGATGAATTACTGAACGTTTTGACTCTAGGAGTGGATGATTTCAAGGAGGGAACTCCTTCAGCTTTTCAATACATTGCTCTCTGAAGTAAGATGAAGGTTTTGTCTGAAAAAAGTGAACAAAAAGTTAACCATTCGCGTGTGGGTTTGTGTGTGGTTTGTTTTTATGCACATTAAAAATGAAGTCACTGTTTTTGTGCTGGTTACATGCAGTGTCTTTTATATGCATCTAAATTACTTTTACTTTGGGAAAATGTTAGGCAATAATGGAATAATGAGAGTTAAACTTGATTTTCTTACATCCGACTGAAGCATGATTTGAATCAAGTAATTGGAATTACAGTAGGCTAAAATTGCTGAAAAATGAGTTTGGAAAGCTGAGATACATTTATTTCCTATTGAACCTTAATTAAAATATTTGGTTCTGTTTTCAGTTAAGAACTACTGGATTCATAAATGTAATACACTAATTATAACTTTTATGAAGTTTAATATTTAAACCATATCATTTTCAAAATACAGAATTGTTCATTTTATCGAACAAGTTTTCCAGTTTTCAAGCCGTGACCTTGCAAACAGTTCAGATGACCGGTGACCCTTAAAAGCACAAGCCAGTGTTTTCAAAACAAAACAAAACAAATCTCCTATTTGAATATCTCTTTTGTAGTGATCTTCTAAGAGGTTAATTACTAACCAGCATTTGCTGCTTATGTTACCATCCTCATCCTCCTCCATCCTTCACTCCTTATCTCTTCTTCTCTTAAACTTCACGTTGTCACTGTTATTTTCCACCTTTCCTATTGGATGGATGGAAAAACATGAAACAACGTTTCTAGTCAGAATAGAATAATTTCTGAAATTTATTTATGTATTTACATTTTTCAGTCTGGTCGTGTCAGTGGTCCACTGACCTTAACTGAACAGCAGCCTGCATTCCCTCCTACCAGCCCCAACCACCCCCCCAGACCAGAAGAACTGAGCAACCATTCTGGAAGGTTCTGACGACGAATGTTATCTATATTCTTTGCCTTCTTCCAGTCTTAAACTTATTTGTACTTTTTTTGTTTAATAACCTCATAGGAAGAAGTAGCTATATACATTTCTACAGCATTAAGCTGTATCCTATGGAGAATAAAATGTTTGTAAATCAAATGTACAGCAAAAGAAGAGACAGGACAGACGGAATGTTATTGATTTGTGCTGTTACTCTGTGGCTAGGGACTGGATCTACCTGCTAAAATGGGGATCAAATCTAGATTTCAAGCACACAGTAATTTTGGAAAACAGGTGATTTAGTGGCTTTGACTGGTCTTACTATGAAGATACAGGATGCTAACGGGATATGTAGCTAGCTCTGCACTGGGATTCAGAGCACACGCGTGGATGGAGATGAAGTCTGAGATCTGACCTTTGCCTTTCTTTCAGGAACGATGCTGGTGGTGCTGCCTGCCAAAGCTGCAAGTTTTAGGAGCAACAGCAGCTAGCCAGTGAGAAAAGTAGATAAAGTCATTGGTGCCTCTGTCTGTGCACACAGTATAAAGATAGCGGCTTCAGAAGGAGAAAGATAAATCAGTAGTGAAAAAGGAAAACAAAGAATAGTTAGACGAGAAAGGCTGCACTCCTGTTTTGTCATCCCAGACGAAGGGCAGGTTGTACAGAACATGCCATTCTGTGCTTTTTCTTTCTGACCTTTTTGGCTGCTGCGTAGTAAGTGTTGCCTCACTGTCATAAATTTGAAATGAGCTGATTGTTTCTCTGTTTGCCAGTGAGCTGGATGTTTCTATTTCTCATCGGTAATGTGACAGGTAATGTTTGCACAGTGTCACTTAAAAATGCTGAGATTTTCTTCTTTTTTTTATATCATCCTGTTGGATGGCATCATTCCAAGAGATGTCATTGTGGTGGATAACCAGAGAGCTCAACAGTACACAGAACTGATTTTGGGGATTGGGACTTTTGTTTTGTCACAAAGGAATTAATGATAGAAAGCAGCCTTCAAAGTTTTTGATTACAGCTCGTCCTGTCTGTTTGGAACGATGTTGGTGATGCAGGTTTCAGAAGTTGCAAAATTAGGGGTTGCTGCATAACCAGTAGAAAAACTGCAATCTTAAGAAGTTCTGTATATTGATAACAGAAGAAGCAACAGTTTCCATGACAGGGTTTGTATTCAGTTGCTTGTTATGAAATTGCATAGTCAGGGTAAAAGCTTGTTTCTGTTTCCTCTGACAGGCAGAGGAGAAGAACAACAAAACCCTAGAACTGAATAAATACATAAATGATTATTGGGATGTTTACTGGTGCAGGATTTGGGGGTAGGAGGCATTGTGAAATCCTTGGTCAAATAATAGAACACATTCAGTAGACTGGGGCTGAAGGGTTGGGTATAAGATAGTTTTCTTTGGGAAACAGCAGAGTCAAAAAACGTAAATCTTCTCCATTGGGATGATAACCACAAAAAGAGAAGCTGTTTCATTACTGTTGCAAATTATTTTAAAAGCAGATATATTTTGCTTTTTCCTGTTGGCATCTTGGAAAAAATAGATTTTTAATAGGTTATGTCTATGAAACTGTTCAAAATTGAAGCTCATATTAGCATGCATGTATTGTTCACCTCGTATCTCTCTGTCTTCAAAGTTTAATGCATCTCCCATGTAAAAATTATGTTTCTTGTGGGATAGTTTAAGGTGGAAATACTGAATTATGTTTTACAAAGACAGGGAAAGCTGAGGATCTCAACCAGTTAAACCAAGGGAAAAAAAAAAACTATCCTTTTTGCTGTCTTGTATAAATATTTATTTGTTCCAAGGTATAAATATCCTTTTCCCTTTCTGGTACAAATGAAACTTATTGCTTCTGTCATCTAGAGTTAGTTCTGCTGATTCTCTCGATGTCTTTAATGTCTGTCTTGGTGCTTATATATTTCGTATGGATTTAGGATTGTTTGGATAATATTTTGATGGTAATTACCACTTCATTCAGTCATTTCTAAGGCAGTACCTGCTAAAACTGATGAGACACAAGTTTTAAGTGATGAATTCACAGGGTAATTTAACTTACGGTTTCTGTTTTGTGAAATCTCTTAATTTAGCTCCTAATGTGTCCTTTATTTAGGATTCAAATATTCTTCTAAGAGACTCACACTTAAATTGCTTTTAAAAATGGAGCTTAGTCATCAAAGTGACTGGTGCTGCTGACTGCAGTAAAGCTGAAATATTTTTAAAAAGCTGAGCCCTGTCCTCCTTGATTGCTTTTAAAAATGGGATGTAAACACCAGTCCTTTGGAAAAATGATGCTTTGACACAGGGAGCTATCTTTGTCTCATACAACACAGCATACTGTCAACAAAGTGAAAATCTCTTGGTATGTTTCTGAGGTCTTTGAAACTGGCTAAATATAAAATATACAGGAAATACAAAGTATTGCCTGTTCAAGAGCTGTAGAAATCGTCAGTGCAAATAGCAACTGATATTTTATTCAGGTGTGTTCTGTGTGCAAATTAGCCTGGGTAAGTGTTGATAGAAGAGCGTGCAATGGTAACTTCTGGTTCTGTCATTTTGCTTGAAAAAAACAAGTTCTGGGGGGATTTCAGCTACTATTTTACAGCAAATACCAGTATTGAATTATAAAAGAATCATGCTCTGGTAAATCTGGAAAACTTATTTGTCCAGTTAAGTGCCCTATGTCTAGATTAATGAGTAACTTCTACTTCAATTAATTGTTGTTCTCCTGCGGTGTAATAGTTGGGCTTCTTTTTCTCTATAAAAACTCTTCTTGTTTTCACTTCATCACTTAGCACCTCAAGATGCACATTGCCCCTGGTAAGCTGCCGTTATTCCTGATGGGGATAGTTTGTATTACAGAGTTTCATGCTGTACCATTCGTTCTTCAGAAAGGTAGGATCAAAATTTCACATCTAACTTTAAGAGTTTTCTAAGTACTAAAGCTTTTGTTCATACGCAGTGAAAAGCAAAGGAGTTAATGCTGAAATAAAGAAGCTGCGTTAGTTTCACCCAGTGGGGTTTTAACCCTGAGAGCTTGTAGATCTAGGCACAAGGTAGCATTAGACTAACTTGTCTGGTTTTGATTGTTTGCTTTTGTCCAGATCCAAGTCTGTAACTGAAAGTTAACTTTTAATAAGTAATTCTTATGCAACTTTTGTCAGATTCCTTGATGATTCAGAATGAATAAAATTAAATAAATGTGATTTATAACTAAGTAAATAAAATTAAATACTCTCAAATTAGCAGTAAGTTAATGAAGGTCCTGGTTTAGCATGTTACCCATGGGCTGCAAACAAAATACAGTGAGTCTTCTCTTCCATTGTCTTATATCTTACAATCCAGAGCATACTTCTTTTTGGCACAATTAATGATTGCAGTTGTTCCATTTCCTTCATTAAGATTTACTAATTTGTGTAATTGTACACAAATGTACATTAGTGTACAATTGTACATTTGTGTACAAAATGTACACATTGTACATTAGTGCCTCTGTGCTAGGCTATGCCTTCCAACTTCATGCTGCTAAAAAGTAGAAAAGCATCAACCCAAAATAAATCATTCCTTCTTTTTCTCCTTCTATCCCTCAGATCCTAAGTGTGGGCAGAAAGTTCATGAGACAAATCCGTGGAGTTACCTTAACCTTTTCACTCGGATTGTTGGGGGGAGCCAGGTGAAACAAGGCTCACATCCATGGCAGGTTTGCACAAGCAAATGAGGTTTTATCTTCAGAACAAAGTCCTTGCTTTCTTCATATTCATAGAAATGACAAAAGAAAACTGGTATACTTTGTGCTTATTGACACTTAATGACATATTGTTGAGCTCCACCCTGCATTTGTGAAAAGCAGTGAAGCAGGCTGAGAGGACATGAATCTGTCCTGCTCTCTAAGAAACCTTTGCATATTGTTTATCATTAATTCTGAAAGAGCATCTTTAGATTAGTCTATGTAAAGATGCATGGGCGAAACTGCTCAGAAATGGGATACCCCAACACCCATAACCATTGTCAGGCATCATGGATTTGCACTTCGGAAGATAGGGTACCTCATGGTGCTTGGTGATTTAAGCTTACAAACTGAATAAAGGTTTTGGAATAGATGTCAAGGGCTCTGCAGTGCTCCCAGTGACCTACAAAGGAAAAGTTATCGACTAGCCAGTAGCCTTTACAGCATGTTGAATAAGTCAGTGAATTGGCATTTATGTATGATGCTTTTATCTGGATGTCAAGTCATAGACAACGAAAACAGCAAGGTTTAGCATCTCTTAGTCTCAAGGAAAGTAGGAGTACTGTGAAAGCATCTTTGCTTGAAGTGCAGCATGTACCTTAGCTATGTGAATCTGCAAAGTCTTCTTTATGTGACACAGGTTTCCTTGAAACGAAGGCAGAAGCATTTCTGTGGAGGCACCATTGTTTCTGCTCAGTGGGTGGTCACAGCAGCTCACTGTATCTTAGACAGGTATGGATGTGATATTTCAGGAGCAGATTGCAGGTGCAGAAAAACATTGATTATGAAAGTGTGTGTGCTTTAGCATCTTTCTTTGGAGATTACTTCCAGGTACTGCTCTTTCATGTGTAACCAATATTTTCCATGTTTTAACAAGAAAGGAGGAAAAAAAAAACCACCTTTGAATGTTTCAAAACTAAGAATAAGATAGCCTTACACAGTGAGATGAAGACTGATTTTGGAAGAGTAGGTAAAAATCTAGTATAGATATAACCTAATTATAATTATCAGGTGATTGCAATATTTTTTTTTCACAGGTAGCATCTAGCACCATAGGTGCAATTAAATGGTGAATGGACACAGTACTGATTTCTTGCATGCTGATGACATTAATGACATTCAGCATTAGTTGAAAAACAAAAACAAAACACAAGGTTTCAGTCCTGATTCTGTTGTGGCTTCACAGAGATTCTGAGATTCTACATTCTAATTCCCTGGCAGTTAATACTGAATCTTTGTACTAACAGATCACTTAGAATTTTACATTTGATCTGTATCAGAAATAGTATATGACCACATCTTGGTTAAATTAGCCAATAATAACTGGAGAGTTTTTATTAATTACAGAAGGACTGGCAGTACCTGAATCAGCATAAAGCCTCCTGACACAAAAGTAATTCATCAAGTTGGTGAATAAATCTGAAGCAGAATAGCAAGTTCATCATGATTGTTTTTTTGTTTGTTTGTTTCCTTGCTGTACATTTTGATTTGGTACTAGGAACCCCGAAGCAGGATTCACTACGTTTTAAGACATAAACAGAGAATGCTAGAAAAGTGGTATTATTTTTTTTTTGTACTTCCCTATACTCGAATTTTCCATCCTCTGAAAATGCAGTGTGATCAAACATTTTTAAGCACAAGAATAGGAGCTGGTTCTTTAGCGAACCTCTTAAACACAATCAGGAATGTAGCAAAATGTATTTCTCTCGGTTGTTTTATCTCTCAATTTCTACTGTAGGGCATGCATATTGACTGTAGATCTTAAATGCTTTAAAATCTGAAGATGAAAGGTATTAAGTATCAGTAGTAATAACTTCTCTGTTTAAAAATAACTACATTTTTACTTTCGTTTTGAAGATTCTATAGTTGAATTTTTATTTTGCTCTTCTGCAGGAACATACTCGAGTATTTGAATGTCACTGCAGGAGAGCATGATTTGAGGATCTGGGAGAGTGGAGAGCAGACACTCCCCGTTAAATATGTCATTAAGCATCCAAACTTTGACCCCAGAAGGCCGATGAACTACGACGTTGCCCTTCTGAAGCTAGATGGAGCCTTCAGCTTCAGTAAGACCATAGTTAAATATGGGAAATGTGAAGAAGAAAAAGCAAGGATAAATTGTCAAATGCCTGATTAATATTTCAGACACCACAAAAATAATTAGTTTTAAAGAACTAGATGAAAAATAAAGTACTTTTTTGTTGTTCCTTTTTCAAATATTTATCAAGAAACTTCATGTCCATATGTGGCAGGTTCATCAGTTTTGCCAGCATGTCTTCCTGATCCAGGTGAAAAGTTTGAAGCAGGATATATCTGTACTACTTGCGGCTGGGGACGTTTAAATGAGAGTAAGTCACTGGAATTGTTCTTAGACATTCTAGTTTCATTGACACTGGCTGTGTCAGTCTTTGCTTCCTTTGTTCATCCTTCTCTTGCCAATGGGCAAGGACTTGTATAGCAACTTTGTATCTGTGTAGCAGGTAGTTATTTTCAGATGAGCAAACATTCTCTTACCATATTGTTTGGTTTCAGATATTTACTTGAGAAGTATGTCTGTCCCAACATGCAGTGTTAGCTTATTTCTGAAGCTAAGAGCTTCTTTGCATAGGCTATAGACAGCCCAGAAGAAATGATAAACTGGTCATAAGAATTGTAATCTCAAAATGGGATCTTTGCTAGCTTTTATGTCTACTTGTGAATTACCTCAAGATGGATCACTAGAGTACACAGACCCGTATTTCATGTTGGAGACACTTTGAAGTTTATTCAAGTAAAATTGCTTATGTATGCAAAACTGGATGTTTATCAAAACATGCTTGTAAACATAAAATGGCCCAGAGCAAGTTTCCAATGTGTTTTTCTTTGTGTATTAGCAGTGACATTAAGTTCATCTCTCAGCATTTCTTATGAACATTTTTTTCTTGTTTAAGATGGAGTACTCCCTCAAGTTTTATATGAAGTCAATCTACCAATTCTGAATAGGAAGGAATGTTCAAGAGCTTTGTCATCTTTAAAGAAACCTATCCAAGGGGACACTATAATGTGTGCTGGATTTCCAGATGGAGGAAAAGATGCCTGTCAGGTCAGCTGAACAGAGGGCCTTGTCTACTTACAAGTATTTCTCTGAAGCTCAAGGCTCTGTGCACCTAAGTGAATAAATACACTGCACATTGTGATATTTGGGGTATATTTATTTTGATGTGTGAATTCTTGGAAAAGTTCTGTATGGAGGAATGCAATTAATTATATGACTATTTTAATTATTGTGCGAATTGCATGATAAGTGTCTGACAGCAATTTCACAGTGTATCCCAGTGCAGTAATGCATAGAGCTTTCTAACTTTAGAAAACTTGATAAACATTGATTAGTGAATGCTGCTAACATAGTATGGAGGAAGTTAGAAAGTTTTGCCTTGGAAGGAAGTGAGATAAAATTGATTGTTGCTTGTCATGTAAAATTAGAAAAAAAGAAAAAGAAAAGCTCTTCACTCCCTTTTTCATGCTGAAACACAGCAGATGTGCATTTCAGAGTGAATTAATCTCTCCCCCTCTCAAAATCCTGACTAAATATGATGTCTTTTTTTCTTTTTTTGCCTTTTTTTTTTTAAATGACTATTCTGTTTTGTGGCAGGTTTATTACTGTGATAAAAAAAAAGGCAACTCAATAAACTCTTACAGGCTTGCTCAGTGGTTGGTATGCATGCACTTTTGTAAGCTGTGGGTTCTGGGGGTTCTTACAGGGAGACTCAGGGGGCCCTCTTTTGTGCCGACGTAAGCACGGTGCCTGGATTCTCGCTGGTGTGATCTCCTGGGGGATGGGATGTGCTCGTGGCTGGATAGGTAATGAGAAGAAGAAATATTATGAAAGAGGATCACCAGGAATATTCACAGACCTCAGTGCGGTGCTTTCCTGGATTCAAGAAAATATGAGTGCTGGTATTAAGTCTCCACAGTAATTTCTCTCTCACTTGTGACAACTCTTCTGTCTCATAACAACATTTCATTTATCTTTTTCAAGATACAGTACTAATATTATCCCATTATTCCTGTCAAAGTATCATAGATTTTCACAATGCCTTTAAGTAGATGGTTCTGATTGGTAATTGCCAAAACCAAATTGAGATTATTGTAAACGATTGTTTCTCTTCCACTTTGTCTTCTAACTGGATGATATATGTATTTATTTATTTATTATTACTTATTTGTATATTACCTTTAAGGATGGTCCTTTTATCCAGCTAGCCAGTTAGCCTGGTATTTTTGGTTTTAAGTGGAAATTTAACCAGTTGAAAATGTCTGAAATTCCATATGCACCTCTTTGAAGTTGCTTATCATTTTCCTCTGCTAAAATGTGTTTATTGGGCATTTGACTGTATGGGCAAAAGTCGTGGTCTCAGAAGCATTTCTGCTTACTCTGCCCAAAAGGCTACATGTCCTCTGTACAGCAGAGCAGCATGAAAGTTATCAATCACTTCCAAAGTCATGCAGCTGGAGATATAAATAACATTATGTCTAGGTGTTAACTTCACTCAGAGCATTAAGAGTCTGAATTAATATTTTCTTCCATTTTGAGCTATGTTCTTTAAAAGATAAAGGAGATTGTATTAAAATGTATGTGGAGAATTGGAAAACTGAGGAGGTGTGTTTTGAGAGGTTTTGTTAGTCAATGGTTTAAAAAAAATGGTGAGGAAAAAAATAACAATTTCCTAGCTTCACTTGCCACTCTTTTACACTGTTCCACTGGTGCAAAGAATCTGGACTGTAACTGCTGTCAGGTTCAATGTCTCTGTGTCCCTGATGTGATGGAAGCAGTTGGATTCTGCTATCCTTCCCTGAAATGTATCATATCTACTCAACCCATAAGTACAGAGAGAGTGCTGCTCAGATTGAGCAGTGGCCTATCAATGTGTGGTTAATTCTAGCAGTGGTTGCTCTAGAATTGTTTATTCTGAAATTAGCATTGCCTGAACTTGCAATTTTATTTTAGTTCCAAGCCTAGTTTACTGTAGGCGCTATGTCCCCAGGAAGCATTCAAATTTGCGTCAGTGCTAGCTGTATAAACTTACTATTTCACACTGTTAAAAATAGTGTGTATGTTGTGAATACAAAACTACAGTAATATATTCTTTTTTTCACCCCCTTCCTCCCTTATTAGACCTGAAAATGAAAAGTTCTACACGTGAGTACAATATTTTTTCAGAATCTTTTATCTATGTTAGAGCATAACTAGCCTTCTCCCTGAATAGTCTGATATATAATCCGTGAAGGAGGAAACATATTTATAGCATGACTCATCAATGCACTTTAAAATGCATAAATGCATACTTTAAAAACACTTTTTTCTTCTGGGTCAGTAAAAAAAAAAAAAAAAAACTTATGTAGGATACTACTTACGTGCTGGTGACTTCAAAAGGGAATTTCCCTGAAGACAGCTACATATGAAAAGCAATATTTTTATTGAAATGTAAATAGGATTAATGGGAAAAATATAGAACAGAGCCTCAAGCAATGCAAGAAATCCAGTTAGTGAGGTTGATTCTGTATAACAATATAGATTCTAAACAGGAAGTATGAGATACATTGATAGTACTTCTGAGCAGTTTATGATGAATCTACTTATCTGATGTCCATTTCTGTGAATGAAATGTAAAAAAAAAAAAATCAAAACCAAAAATAACTAAAACCAGCATATATGAATATAATTTGTTTTACAATTGAAGTTTTGTTTTGATTCTGTCATGTTTATGTTCTTTTTGGGCACAGTTCAACTAGATACAACTTCACATAAGGATAATAGTAACTCCTGTGAACTAGATCTTAGAATTTCAGTTTTTACTATCTAGAAATTTCTCAGATGACAAATGTGCTTAGGCATGCAGTCAGTTTGCAATAGACTTGTTTAGACCAATGAGCATTGGGTGTCTAAGTGCTGTCTGTGTCTTTCTGAAAATTTTTACTGGTCTTCCTAGGACAATTTAGGTAAGATAATCTTTAAAGTACATGACTCATTATTTTTTTTTCCTGCAAATTGTTGATAAATGTCTTACTAGCTTACCTTGGCAAGGAGAAAGAAAGGCAAGAGGAGGCAATTTTTGTAAGTAGTTGTAGTTTCTAGCAGTAGCTATCTCAACAGAAAAGCTTTTGCTTCTTCCAATACCATGTTGTACTGTTACAGAAGTATCCTGCTGTAATATAGCTAAGAACATTATTATAAATGGACAGCAATGAATGTCTTATGATATGTATTTTTTGTACCTGAAAAATACTTTTACCAAAATCTTAATTTAGCAAATAGTTTATTCAAGGTAAAAAGCAGACACTGCCATTTTTACAGTAAAATATGATAGGGCTCCAGCAGTGCTTGGTTTTTGCCTCCAAATTCTGTGCTTTAAAAATGGCTTGCTGTAATTTTAAATAAAAGAGAGAAGACAGGAAAGACCCAGCAACAGTCTGCCATCAGTAACAAGGTACTGCTGAGCAGTCTTGAGTCTCACAATATTCTCAGATGATTGCAAATGTATTCTTCCTATTTTGTTTTTACTCTGCAATGCAGCATTTTGTGGTGTTCAAGATGGCAAGCTCCCAAACAGTGAAGGAGAACTACATTTTCCTGGAAGTCTCAAACAGTTCTATCAAAACCACCAGTGAGTAGACAATACAGAAACCTTGTCCAGAAACTCTTCCTGGTACCTGTGTGGTTGTTTTTCGTTGTAGTTTTGTCAACAGGAACAAATCTATCATTCCAGATTGTGTGTATGGACTCTACTTGTACCGGAAGGAAATTATATATTGCTTCGTTTTTCCCACTTTGATATAGAGCCAGAAACATTTTGTGACTATGATTCTTTATCAGTCTATTCAAAAGACAACAGACTTATTGGTGAGTTGCTGTCCCCTTGTTCTTTGAAATAATCTGTTAGCATATCCTTTCATTCTAAAGGCAATTAAACCTAGAGAGGACATTGCAGTTGATGATGTTTTACTTGTGTTTTCATAACGAACACATTGTGACGTGATCTAAACTAAACGATGAGAGGTTGTGAGAGGAAAAGAATGGAAGAATACCTGTTAGGGAGCTGTGTCAGCATGTGAATTGATGGTGTCAAGGATTTTCAATTTTTAATATTTTAATTCTATTTTTAATATTTTTATTTTCTTTTATTTGGGCTAATGGATTAATAGTGAATAGAGGGGATTGGATAGGCAATTTCCTTTTCATCTATAGTTCTTTATAGCCAGGTACAAAAAATGGTACATCAAAGTTTTCTCAAGTGACTAAAGACTTTGAACTGTGATTACTCTCAGATATCTTGTTTCAGGGAAATTCTGTGGAGGAGATCTTCCATTACCTATTTTGATTGGCTCCAATAGTATAAGGCTGAAGTTTGTTTCTGACAGCAAGGATTATGGAACTGGTTTTTCTTTGATGTACAAAGCTCTTACACCAGATATACTTCCTAGTAAGTCTAAGTCTAGTAATATACCTGTCTGTGCTCTTGGGTGGTGCCCTGAAAAAATAAACTGGAGGAGAACATAAATCAGAGGGAGTTCCTTTGACTTTTTCAAAGTGGATGGTGTAGTGAACGAGGTAAGTGTGCTTAGGCAGCTGTGTGACATTGTGGAAAAACTGGGATGTCAGAAAGAGAGAGGATAGATGCTGTTAAGAAAAGCCCTCATGTTACTTTGCCTCTTCTCCATCCACTTCATGTAAGAGTTCATTTCCTTCCCTACTTCCAGAATATTCTAAAACTTAGTAAAACTAGTTTAAAATGTGGCAAATTTCCAGATGAAAGGTGCTTTGCTAGTTCCAAGCATGCTTTCCTGTAGGGGCCCTGAGGGAGGCAGCTAATGCTTAGGTATATGTAGTGAAAAAATGCTTTCAGGTTTGCTGTGTAGAGCAGTTTACCGTTGCTAGGGAGCAGGTGCAAGGGCCATCTACTGAGTCTAGACAATCCCATTAAAGACAGACACCTGTTTCTGTTTCTACAATTTTTCCAACCAGTTTCTTTCCTTTGTGTAGCGTAAGGGCTCCTTTGTGGAGTGTATAGGGAGAAATCCCCTCTGAGGGGCCTTGCCACTGCGTAGCAAGGATTGGGAAGACACGTCCAATGGTTGTGTTTTATATCTCCACTTTCATTTCTAAAGCTAGCAAATGTTCTTCTGACATGCCTGTGTCCCTCTCTCCCCACAGAGAGCAGTGCACACAAGCACCTCAGTCTGCAGTGCACTGCCTGTAGCAAAGGGGGAGTGCTATTGTCATGGTTGAATCTGTTCCACCTGGGAACAGATGAAAAATTTTCTTTGCATGTTTTTCATGCAGAAAAATTTAGCTTGCTGCTCTTTTTCTGTTTTCTTTCTCAATTGTGTGAAAGCGCCATGAGAGGTTTTCCGATTTTTATTTTTATTTTTTTGCAAATGATTTAAGAGGTGCCTCCATTTTTGTTTTTCTCTGGATTTCCAGATTCTGGCTGTGAGTCCATAGCTGTCCTTTTTGAAGAAGGAGTGTTACAAAGTATGCACTATCCAGAACAGTACAGTAATCTGGCAGACTGTCAATGGATTATTTGTGCGCCAGAGGACCATGTAATCAAGGTATAATATGAGTGCTTCTTGTGTCTACAGAATGGAAGTGGGTAGCATTTAGTTGACACGAAAATGTGCAGCTAAGGACAAACAAGATCTAGCAACATAAGCTTGAATAATGCTGCTGGATACAGTTAAAAGAAATTGCTTTCCATCCCAAAAGCCAGAAAGGTTTTGATTTCTCCTTTAGGTTAATAGTAAAATAGGATTTTCTGGTTTATCATGTGTCATTTTATTTTGACACATTTTTCTATCAAATTTAATATGACGTGTCACTTGTGAGAGGTCTGAATGCCACAGAAACCAGACCCTAAAAGAATCTTTGAGACTATTAAAGACATTATTGTAGATAATTGAATTTTAATTTGTGAATTTAACAAGTTTTTTTTTTTTTTTTTTAACGTAAAGCTTACATACAAATCTTTTGAAGTAGAAGAGAGTGAAGATTGCTCTTATGATGCTGTGACTGTGTATGAAGATGTGGGAAAAGAAGAGGAAATTGGTTTGGCTTTTGATTTTCAACATATTTTGGGGATGAACTATTAGTCCTATGAATTTCAGTAGCCCTGTTTTACACCGTAAAATCAAGTTCAACATTAGAATCTCAGGTGATGTTGTAGGTACCAGTCTGAGTACCTTGAAAATACTTACATGTATTGGTTCTTCTGTTCCACTTGTTGAGGCAAAGACCTCTAATAACTATTTGGTGTATTTAAGTTCTATGTGGAATGCAATCTGAATTCATGTAAATGAAGAGAAGAATTTAAGACAATAATTTGTTTTTATAGTAATTATGTTGGTCAGATCAGGAACAGAAAGCAACCCACAGGTTTCAGAGTCCAGTTTTTCTTCACTCCAGATGTGCATTCATGTTATTCTTACCACCCTGCTGGAGATTCCCCTGGCTTATATCAAAAGAAAGGAAGACCTGTGCCAATCAAATCTTTTCAACATTAATTGATGCTGTTGCTTAGATTAGCACTGGCAGATATTAGTGCTGAAACAGCAATAAGGAAACCAATTTTCCAGTGTGTTCTGTATGTAATGGCAACCTAAGAGCATGAGTGTTGCAATATTATCTTGCGCAACACCTTCCTACGTAGCAGCTGGAATGCACAGACTGTTGAAAGAGATAAGGATGAAAAACTACCTTCTAATCTGCTGTGAACCTTTGCTTTCTGATCTTTAGCTAAGTCTTGTGGATTTGACCTACCAGCACCTGTTTTAAGCTCCTCTGCTCTGATGCTTGTTGTCTTTCACTCTGATGAAACAGAGACCTTTGAAGGATTCAAAGCTACAATCTCTTTTGTACATGTAACAGGTAATAGAAGTAACTTGGGAGACTGCCTCATTGGGGCAGCACAAAGGACTCTGTGCTGAATCTGGATATTCAGAATGATTTTGTTCTAGGAGATTTTCGCATAATACATAGTTTCAGTGAAAAATATTATGAACCTATTGAGACATTGAACAAAGGACTTATTGAGCAGGTAAAGAGAAACAATGGATCTGCCCCAAACCTCAGGGTTTTGTTTTGTGTAAAAGTATTTTGGTACATTTTGAATGGTACTTTAGTACCATGTGAAGATGTAATAACACAGGCCCCTGCTGTAGAAATCTATTCCTTCTACAGAAATGATAATAGGGAAATAAAAATAATTTAGAAATAAAAGTATCATTCAAGACAACCCACTAACACATTTGCTATTTTCATTTGCTAGATTTAGATACTTTGAATTCAACTAGTGAAGAAGTTTTTGAAGATATGGATATGACTGTAGAAGAAATACAGGTTACAACAGGTATGTCAACCTGAGGTATGTTTTCTTCATGGGAATGTGGAGTACCTCTAGGACTTAAATGATGTTTTCTCCAAATATTTAATGGCTGCAGTCTGAGTTGTCCCAAGATTTTTCATTAAGATGTGTTGAGGAAATAAAAAGATGAATAGTAACCTTTCTATGTTTTAGCTTTTGAATAATAGAAGGTATTTTTTGCTTATTTCCTTCATTTTCTTAAGTCACTTAGAGCAATACACTGACATTTTTACAGCCTGTCAGTCAGTTTTACACCCTGCTTCTTGGAAAATAATTGCAAGGTGTACAGGGTTTTTGAAACTAATAACCAGAGTTCTAAAACTTCCTTTTTTTTTTTTTTAACCTCTAGCAGTTTATGGAGAATGGAATGTGTCCATATTCGTTGTAGGTCTGAGGCTAAAACCTTTGAAGTGGCATAGGATCTAAGAATCCTTTCATAAGCAGTTGCTTTCACCTTGGTGAACTCAGTTTTTTGCAAAGATCTCCTCGTGGTATCTCTAAACATGCAGATGATTTGTAATGAGAAAATTTGAAAGATGTAGCAAAAAAGGTGTTGGGAGGGGAGCCTGAGAAGTTGAGGGGTAGCTCTTAAATGGGCTGCTCTTTACCAATCTTAACTTCTAAATACTTCTTGAGTCTTTTCTGTTTCAGATGATATTTGTGGAGTGCCTTCAAATCAGCCCAGGTTCATCTTCAGTAGGATAATTGGAGGTGAAGAAGCAGTACCATACTCATGGCCTTGGCAGGTCAGCATACAAATTTCAAATGAGCATATCTGTGGAGGAGCTGTCCTTTCCAAAGAATGGGTTGTCACAGCTGCTCATTGCTTTAATTCTAAGTAAGTACACTGGGATGAACCCTCTGTTGTGAATGTCTGCAATTGCACAGTGCATCTCTGCAGTGTGGTGGTCCTGCCAAGGGAGGCTGGCATGGTTTTGGTTACTACGTACTTGCAACTCAGTCAGGATTCTTTTTCTCTACACACATGTATTAGCATTACAGTGGCTACTTAGGCAGCAGCCTCATTCTGTAGGCTTGGTTTTCTTTCAGATCAGTTTACAGAAGAGATGACAAGATATTGTTATCTTGTCATCCATCGCTTAATCTCAGGCAGTTTCTCTCTGGGTCATTTGCAGAGCATGATTTCCTCTAGGTAGAATCAACCTATCAAAAAGTTTTAGAATTGCTAAATTTATATAGACTAAGAGGACGTAAAGGAAGATTTTGTGCACAGAGTTGGTGCCATTCCCTTATTAGGAAGCTATTGATCTGTTAAATCGGATTACATGGATGTCTTTCTGGTTTTATTGACAGAAGCCAAAAGGGCAGTCTGTGAGACTTTCAGACTCTTATAAAGTATTTTAAAAATGTACTTTAATTATTCATCTCATAGGCTGAACTACCTGGCTGTTTTCCAATTTCAAATGAATCACAAGTAGATTAATTTAAACTTCACATACCTTTGGTCTTGGGTCATTAAAATATTTTATAAAAATCCTCCCAAGGTTGCTGATAACTAGATGTTCTGGACCGATCTTTAAATAAAGTAGCAATTACTTGAAAATGAGAGGAAGCTTTCAAAAGCCAAGAATGACAAAGATGCTTAGACATATATATTTTCTATTGGACTCTGAAATGAAAATGCTGTTTTGAATTTTGGACTTTGGCTTTTAAGTTTCTAAATATTAGTTTGCAAGATTTTATGTCTGGAGCATTGTTGTACTGTGTTGAAAGTACTGCTCTAAGAGCCACAATAAGGAGGATTTTTCTGTCACACATTGCTATCACATCAGAATTTGTGTACATGGCTTAATGTGATTTTATCAGGGAGTTATGACAGGTTTTCAAGGGGTTGAGAGGATTTGGTTAAGATAACAGAGGATGAAATGAAATGTATCTGTTACATTTCTTCATATCATCTGATGAGTAGTTATGATTTATAGGTTACCATTTTCTCATTAAGATAGGGACCAGCACCATCCCTGGATGGTATTGACCATGCAGGCCTTGAGTCCTGCAGCAGACACTCTTAGTCTTTATAAAACCTATCTTTCTGTTAGTTCACTACATGTTTGAGATATGCCATGGCCTCATCATGAGATTGTTTCATGCTTCCTTGAAGTCAATGGGAAGATTTCCATAGATTTGTATGGTAGTGTGGTCCTCAGGTGGTGTTGGTCCAGGAATATGTAGGACACTAGTATTTGTTTTGGGTGGGGGAGGCTATAAGATTCTCAAGTTTTATGAATGCTGTTATACCAGCCTGAGAACGTGCTTATCTTTTTTTTTTTTTTGGCAGGGAACTGTACAGAGACCTATGGATGGTGGTCACAGGACTTCATGATCTTACAGAACAAGAAGGGTACAGACAGGTACTATAAGTTCTGCTTAATAACAAAAAGCGTATCAATCTTACAAAATATATTTTTAGTGTAAATGCATCAAGTTGTTCACGATGCAGCAATCTAACAGCCTGAATGCTGGTTTTAATCTGCATTTGTACAATATTTTTTATGTGACTGCCAGAGAACTTGCATCAACATAGACCTGTGCCTTCACCATTAATGAAGTGTAAAGCTCAGTATCCTGGAGGATGTCTGAATGAGGAGTGTATTGTTTCTAAATTTTGGTAATAGTTGGCTCGGTAATAGTTCCCAGAAATAATGAGGACACAGCTTTCCACTTTGCTCAGACTGGACAAATGTTTTTCCAAGACCCTTTTCCTGTATTTCGTGGATGAAGTTTCCTGCACATTTCCTGATCCATGTCCAAGAAGCATAACCTTTACTTCTTAATATAAGAAAGCCAGTAACTTCAGCAGCTGCTTTTAAATATTTCTTCCTCCTCAGACATTGTGCAAATGTCCTGAAGATTTATAAAACCAGACTCAAATTCTCAAGTCACTCAGCAAATGTCAATGTCCTTGCTTTCCTAGAAAAGATCAGTGAAGCAGTATATTATACATCCAAGCTTTAACAAAACCACGATGGACTCAGATATTGCTTTACTGCGACTGGCTGAGCCCTTAGAATTCAACCACTATGTGCGGCCAGTGTGTATCCCTGCGAAGGAAGAAGTGGTTCAGCCCTCAAGGGTGTGCATTGTCACAGGATGGGGAGCACGTGAAGAAGGTATGTAGTCTTTGCCCTTTTGAGGGCTGATCAGGCTGTGGCTGTCTCTTATGGTTTGTTCTGTGTTGTAATGTTAATTCTATCTATACTTGGGTTCCTGGAGAACTGATTTGTTAAGAAGTTTTTGCTTGTGTAAACTCAGCTAGACGTGCGCGGATCTGAGTAGGAGTAAAGCAATCAGATAATACAGATTTAGATTATTTGAAAAAGAGAAGAGTAAAGCTGCTTTCTGGAAGCCTTAAATAAGCAGGCTGTATAAAGCACTAGAGATATACTGTGGACAGCAGTCCTGCTCTGGAGGAAGAAAAAGCTGAAGGGACCCAGAGATGTTTCTCATTCTTTGTGATGTCAGGTGAGGCAGGCAATGTATCATTAATTAAAACCTCTGCTGGTTTCTAAAATGTTTTTTTTATTCAAGACAGAGAAAAGAGTAAAAAACTGCATCAGCTGGAAGTCCCTATCCTGGTGCTTGACACATGTCAGACCTATTACATAAATCTGCCCAGTAAAGTGACTCAGAGGATGATCTGCGCTGGATTCCCTCCGGAAGAAGGCAAAGACTCATGCGCGGTAAGTTGCACACATCACCTTGCTTTCTAATACTTGGGGTATGGCCAGATGGGTTCTGAAAAGACGGGAGTGTTGAAACCTCCCTAGGAGCTGTTTTCTTGCAAACAGGCTGTAGGTGATTTACAGTGAAACACACCTTAACAGTAGGATTTTAATTACTCATATTGTATAAAAAGGTACATCCCTTGACGAAAGGTTATTTCTGTCACTGCCCTTAAAAACAGAGACACTCAAACACATGAGCAGCCTTGAACCTATTGTGTAGCTGAAGTTATCTTTTAAAAATGTAAGGAGTGCTTTTGGATTGTAACAAGATTCCTTTGTCCTTGTGCAGGGTGATTCTGGTGGCCCATTAGTTTGTCCTTCAGAAGATGACTCAGGATTTTATACCCTTCATGGAATCACTAGCTGGGGCTTGGGCTGCGGAAGGAAGAGCTACCCAGGAGTATACACAAATGTTGCTGTTTTTGTGGACTGGATCAAGCAGAGTGTTAATACTAGTGGTATGTATGAATGCAAGCAAGCAAAAACTGATTAAATGAATCCTTTTGCTGTTGCTAGTGGCTCTTTTTGAGGCCTTTTCCAGGGTGCCATTTTTATACTTGGGTGTCTAGCACTTTCTGAGATCTAGGCTGTTTAAAATACAACTAGCTGAGTGCCCAGAAGCTGGTGAATCTAAATCAATAGTCAATTCTGAAAATCTTACTACTTCAGGATGTATTGTTATTCCTCTCTTTACTGCATTTCCCCTCCTGATGAACAGTGCTTTTTATTATTGTTGCTTTGCTGCCTCATTTCTAAGGGTTGGAGGAGGTAGGGTGGTGTGAAATGACACGTGATGACAGCTGAGTCCACTTCGAGGAGTTTACTGACAGACTTTGATGGTCTTTGCAAAGTTTACCTGGTGTTTTTTTTTTTTTTCTTTCTTGTAGATATTCCTATGTTCATGGTGTAGCTGTCAAAAGAGGAGTTCTGATGGACTACATTGTAAAACACTTCCAAAGTGCAAATGTCATTGGAAGCAACATTTGGTGAAGCATATTAGATTGTGATTGGTGAATAGATTACAAAGTAGCTGATACTTAGCTTGATTCTTGTACTGCCTATTTATCTAAGAGAGACTTTGACCATACCTGTATGTTCTTGGGAAATACAAAAGTTACTCACATGCTTCTGGCATTGTCAGTCTGTATTAGAAGGAACAATAGGGAAAATGAGTCACCATATACTGGATGTCAAGCATGTCCTTGAATGTAGCACTGGAGAGAACAAAAATGAAGATGAAATAAGCACCTGTGTAAAACAACTGAAGGAGTAGTCAGTTATCTTTCTATTAAGATCAACTAGAGTGTTACCTCTGGCTCTGAAAGGACCTAGGCAGTGGCAGTAGTAGTGCATCTGTGAGGAGCAGAAGAACATTGTCTAGTGATTAGTGATGTGAGTCAATCAAATTGCTGTGAAAATGACATTTTAATATGCCCGAAGTGAAGGTCCCTATAGGCCTGATCTGACCAATTTGAGTGTTAAAATACTCTTTTCAGCTGAAAAACCTGGCCAGCCATACCAGTAATAAAGGTACCTGCTGCTCCAGCAAGGAAGCTGAATTACAGTGTAAAATACTATTTTTTTTCTGGTTCTTACCTATTATTTTTACTTTTTAAAAGCAACGTTTTTTTAAAGAAGTCATGCAGTTTTGAGGAGTTAGAATGTGCTTACTCCATCAATTGCCCATTGTTGTAACAATTTTTCTACATGTAACTGCATCAAAAGAACTTCTGTGCTTGTAGAAAGCTGCTACCAAATGCAGAGAAGGCATAACCATCTCCAAAACTACTCAGGCTTTTGAGATATAAGGTAGGATCAGCAGTGAGCCAGGATGACTTGCACGACCACCACTTTCTGGTCTGCCTTCACAGTGGAATTGTCCATTAGTGTGAAGCCCTATGTATTAGCTCATGTATTCTGCAAGATTTTTCAAGGCTTGTTAAGATTAAAATTCCTCTGAAAGATATTTTCTAGACATTACATGAGTTGTTATGGATGTAGGGAATTCTACAAAGTCAGGGCTGCGCTGGGTGGAAATGCTGATCTCAACTACCCACAACTTTTCAATAATCTCTACGACCTGGGATGCTGGAGGTATGCTTTTCATACTTAATCAAAGGTTTCCCTTGCATCAGCCATGCACTCACTTTAATTCCATGGTTGCAATATTTTTTTATTGATTGAGAGAAAAGAGAATCTGAGTCATTAGCTTAAGCTTTCACTATACTTTTGTGAAGTCTGTATTTAACTGGACTGTTTGACATCAGTTATGTAAAGTATATTATTTTAGGTCGGTTCATCTTGGTTAGCAATGGAAATATAGACTGAGGTCTAAATGAAGTCTTGATGACTTGTCCAATATTTGTAGTGTGGTGTTGCTATGCCTGCAGGGAATATGAAAATGGCTGAGATTCCAATTACTTGTATTCAGGACTTCAGCAATGGTCATCAGAGTTAACAGATGTGCTCACAAAGCATTAGATATCGGATTGTCTTTGGAATCAAACCACTTGCTGGTTGCAAACTCTGTTGCAATTTTCTGGATTGAAGAAAAGTTGATGTTTTGATTAAAAAGTAACATCAGCTTTTCAAGCTGTTGGGCATTTCATATATTCATTAAGTTTTGAAAACAGCAACTAGTATTTGCTATTTTAACAAACAGCTTGTTCTTCAAATAGAAATGTTTGAAAACTCTGGTGTTCTAGGCCAACAACCTTTGGCACCATGCAATAACTTGCAAATGTCCCAATTAATCTATCCATATAATCAAAGAGGTACTGTGTAATCCACACGCTTCTAAGTGAGCACGTCTGCTTGTAAATAGCAATTTGTTTAATGCCCAAGTGGCTGCTTGCACAAAAAGATGTGATGACAAGCTCCAATTAGATTTGTAAACTGTGTGGGGAAAGAGAGAAAGTGCAGAGTCCTGCTGTGTGGGGGGTTGCGTAGAGGCTCCCAAAGGGAGTTCAGGTCCACCCAAAGGCTTCCGTTGGGAGCACTTTTTGATGGGAGAAAATGGCTATGTACGTATTTTTAAGGGTCATAATTAGGGTTAGGTTTAGGGATACGTTTAGGGTTTTTTGTTGCAATAATGCACTCCTAATTGGCAGGACTCCTGTCATTGCAATCGCAAATAAAAGAGCTTCACCGAAGATCCTCTCTGAAGGAAATTATTGAAATTTTTCTCACAATTTTTGGCTCATTCGGGATCTTATCGCCTACCTAAGAGTTCTTGCCACCACAGACAGGAAGGTGCACCCCTGCTGATTTCAGCGGTCCTGTCAGGGGTAGTGGGTTGTCTCAGTATGGCTGCAAAAGGACTGAGACAGTTAATCTGAAGACAAGCTCTGCGAAGCACTGGGGAGAAGGGAGGCCAGCACTGACATATCACAGGCACAGCCCAGACGCGATACAGGCACAGGGATTACTGCTGATAACCTGGACCGGGAAGTCCGTGCACGGACCGAGGTAAGGCAAACTTTGCCGTATATTGCCTTGGGGTGGGTTCGGGGAGACTCTTGTGTGGAGTGTGAATGAGATGCACTTTTAGTGTGAAGCGAGTGTGGAGTCCCGATCTGCGGTTCTGTAGTCCCGCGAGGGACGCGGCCAGATACGGACGAAGCGAAAGATAGACGAGCGAAAGAGAGTCTCGGGGGTTTGGGCCCTTAGGTGTAGGGTACCCCGAGCACGGTGAAGTGAGGTGCTTGGCAGTACACCCCAACTCTGTCCTAATCCTAGGTGAAGGCATGTGGTAAACTGTGGGTGGTAAAGTCCACAGCAGCACGTCAGGAAGAGCTGGGGATTAAGGGTTCAAAGAGTCAGCAGGATGGGGGTGGAGACCCCGGGATCGCTAGGGAGAAACTGGCGACGTTCGTGTTTTTTAGGGCCCTAATTAGGGTTATGTTTAGTGTTAGGGTTAGAGTTATGTTTAGGGTTGTTTGGAAAGAAATAAAGCGCAGAGTCCTGTTGTCTGTGGGGTTGTATAAAGGCTCCCGAAGGTAGTTCAGGTCCACCCAAAGATTTCCATTGGGAGCACTTTTTGATGGGAGAAACTGGCGACACACATGTTTTTAGGGTCCTAATTAGGGGTAGGCTTAGTGTTAGGGTTAGGGTTACGTTTAGGGTTGTTTAGAAAGAGAGAAAGCTCAGAGTCCTGTTGTGTGTGGGCTTGCGTAAAGGCTCCCCAGGGTAGGTCAGGTCCACCGAAAGGTTTCTGTTGCGAGCACTTTTTGATGGGAGAAACTGGCAATGTACGTGTTTGTTGGGGTCCTAATTAGGATTAGGTTTAGTATTACGTTTAGGGTTGTTTGGAAAGAGAAAACGCAGAGTGCTGTTGTGTGTCGTATTGCATAAAGGCTACCAAAGGTAGTTCAGGTCCACCCAAAGGTTTCCATTGGGAGCACTTTTTGATGGGAGAAACTGGCGACGCATGTTTTTTTTAGGGTCCTAATTAGGGTTAGGCTTAGTATTTCGTTTAGGGTTATGTTTAGGGTTGTTTGGAAAGAGCGAAAGTGCAGAGTCCTGTTGTGTGTTGTGTTGGAGTGTGGCCATGGGGGTCGACAAGCCCCATGGTTGGTGATAACATCAGACTCTTAATGATGAGGCCAGGAGGAATGTAAAGTGTTTAGAAGGAACAAAGAAGGGTTATTCAGGAGATGCCTTGCCATCTCGGACTGCTTGTTCTCCAGTTGTTAAGACATGGAAGTTTGTGTGTGTTTGCAGTTGGTGGGCAAAGTTTTTTGACCAATGAACATTTAGTGGAAAAGTACTGCTGTAGAGCAAATGGTATAAGAAGGGAGGCTGTCCTCAATAAGAGATAGTTGAAGTTATGCCCTCAGTGAGAGAGTCCTGTTATCTGGAATGAGCCTGAGAAAGTGCATTTTGATATGGGACTGCCCTGCACTCAGATTTTGTCCTTCCTTCTTGCCTTCCCCTCCTCACCACCTCTCCACCTTTTCCAGCTGTGAGCATTTCTGTGCTCTCAAGGCCTTTTTCAGGCACTGCCGTGGACCTGCAGTTTGCTGACCACAGCAGCTGACAGATGTGAATTTTGGATCAGCTGACAGGATGGACTGCTCAGGAAGAGCATCCTTATAGCCTTTCCTCACTTGTGAGGTAGACATCAAGGCTAATCTGTCCTGTGTCACCCTCATGACAAGCTGATCAGGTCAAGTAAAGCCTGGCTAGAGTGAAGGCAGTTTCATTAACATTAAGCCACTTCACACACAGTTCTTCCCCCACTTAGCCATATGAGGGTAGTGCTTTGTTTTCACCCCAGACCAGTGCTAGAATAGTTGTCTAGATGCTCTAAAACAGCATGTGTATGTTCAGTGCATCTGCAAGAAACCAACCAGGGAAGTTAGGAAGATAGGCACTACTTCCTGACCTCTTCCAACTCCTGCATTTAATGTCGACCTCATTTTGATATGGGTTTGTCTTGCCATTTCTCTTCGTTATTTCACCAGATTGGTACCTGTATTGACTTAAAGGGAAAACAAGTATAAAGTCAATTGCACTTGCTGTAATTACCTAGCTGTTAAAAGGGAAAGACATTTATTTAATTTGCTTTGCAACCTGTGAGCTCATGAGGTTCATTAATTTTGTAGGAAGTAAATAAGTTCCAGTGTTTTGTTCTGGAATTTATCACTTTTTGTCTATTTCCATTTTAACTCGTAGTTCAAGCTCTGCATCCTGCTTGACTATGCTCTGTGACAGACCACGTCTGGGCTTTTGCAGCCTGGGGGACACTTGTGCAGAAAAATTAGAGGTATTTGTTGCCTCAATGCTATTGCAATTGGTACCACATGGGTCCAGGAGCACAGGTAGCAGGGTTGCATTTGCAATATCTGTCTTTTACTGATACAGGGGTGGGCTTCTTGGGCATGGATGCTAGTGGTCTTGGGATACTTGCCTCTCTCACTGAGTGGCATGAGGAGTGCTCATGGGCATGTCAGCCAGATAGGCATCTTGTAGCCTGGAAGAGAAAAGTGTAGCATACTTGTCCGCCGTCTTCTAGCAGATGGGAAGCACAACTGGGTGAAGAAGCTTCATTTAAAAGAGTAGAAGTTCTCCTGAGCCAATATATCAGGAGTGCTGGTGGGGAGGGGGAGAGGAGGGTGGGATATGTTAGATATTGAAGATCATTTCCCATTCTATTATTTTAAGTAGAGATAAAAATGCAGACTGATTATCTTATCTCTATAAAATTTTTTCCTTTTTTTTTTTAATATACTATTTTACCACCCAAAGCAAATGCCACACAAAGAGTTGTGGTTAGGAGGCATACAGTTATTTATCTCAGTCAAAATGTCTCAGTTAAAAAGCTATCAATAGGAGATAATAATAATAAATACATGTGGCATTTGGCTAGATGAATACAAGATTATTCTAAACAGAACGTATTCCTGAAAAGAATTATTGTAACCAATTAGAAATCTCCAGTTATGCTTAGAGTTGTAAGAATGTGAAATCAAATTTAATTATGCAAGGTCCCATTTGTGCCAAAGGTGTTATAAAGAATATCTGTACAGAAACATTCAGTATAAGAAGATGATTTGGTGCTTTTATTAGCATGCTCAGTTGCACATTTTTTTTATAGTAGTTCAGAGTTTAATGATGGTATTTGTAGGGCTAATTACTGAGAATCTGCGCAGCAGACATTGGGGTAGCCATACAAAAAGCATCTGTTTTTGCACTGGCAAGTTATTCATAACTCCAAAGCGAGCTTTGACTAAACTCTTTGTATTAGGTATATGTACAAACAGGTTCTTGAAAGTGGAAATACCTCTTGTTGCTTTGCAAGCCTGATCAGTGAGCATCATTCCTTCACTCGTGCGTGCTAGTAGAGGACTGCTGGCAAGCCATCAGCACTTTCTGGGTTCAGCAGTAATCTGGGAGATGTTCCACAGAGCACATCTTGGGCGACAGGAATGGTCTGGAGACAGGGAGCAGGGAAACGTGGACAGAAAGGAAGGCAAGCAGTCAATATTCATATAAATATTCCTTCATAGCCAATTTTCTAGGAACGGTGAGAAGGAAAGCTAAGGCATCTGGTGTGGTCATAATAGTCCAAGATAAAATCCTGGTGCACAGCAAGGATATCGTGCATCTCAGGCCTGAGGACAAGGAGTTAGCTGGGCCACTCTGAGTGTGAACCAAGCACTTTTCCAGCAGCACTCAGTGTATTCTGATCCTGGAGACCATGGTCTCCCATGGAGAAAGCAGCTTAGGTGACACTGCTCACCAGTGCAGTTGCGGAGGAGAAGTGATCATGAGAAATAAGCTGTGATATTAGAGGAATGTGGGAAGAAAACTTGATGAAAACCCGTTACGTTTGGAATTGACACAGAAGTCAGGTATGGCTCCTGGTTAGGGCTGTGCTGCCCAAACGGTTTTCCCATTCTCTCCGCATGGAAGGAATCTGCTCCCCCTTCTCCCCCCGCCAGCATCTCTGGAGGCGATGCTAGCAACATGGGTGAATTAAGCTTTCAAAACTACGCAAGTCTTCCCACTGCTACCATCAGGCCCTGTGAGGGTAAGTCTTTTCTTCTCAGTTATGAGAGCTTTCCTTTCAAAGAGCGCTATGTGATTCCCAGCCCCAGAGATGGCTGTCTGCTGCCAGTAACAATCCCCGCAGGCCACAGCAAAGCAGTTTCATCTTTCATCCCTCCTGACCTGGCACAGAGGGACCGTCTTTTTCTCCTCCACCTACCTAGAACGTAATCGCAAGGCATCCATCTCTCTCAGTACCACTCCTCTCCCCTGCCTTGCCAGCTTCTGTGGAGGTGCAGCTAGAATTGGGACTGAAAATCTCTGGGTTTGGGTCCTCTGATCTGCTCAAACAAACCTGAGCAGTGACAGGAGCTGTGCTGCGGAGCTCAGCCTTGCCCTGTGTGTTCCCGGGCTTCGCACTCGAGTAACTGGGGTTCAGCCAGGGGAAGGCAGAGAAGCACAACACAAGTGCTTCTCCCGGCTGATCTTTCAACCTTGTTGGAAGAGGAGGGTCGAATCAGCTGGATCAAGGGGTCATTCCTGCTACTGAGAGTGACCTGAGCTGGGATTCACTTCTTGTATCTCAGAAATCTACAGCTGAGCTGGGCACTCCAGGCTTCCCTTATTAGTTAATGGAGAGGATTAGGTATTTTTAGGCATGACTCACCTGGCATATTTTAGCTCTCTGTTTTAGTGCATGATGAATTGTACTTTATCCATTAACTTTAAAGAGTGTCTAATCCAAGTAGCTCAGATGTGGACCTGTTAATTGATTTATTCCGTTGAATTCTACCCCTGTGTGCCAAGGTCTTTAAAGCATCAGCTGACTTTCAAGGCTGAAGCGGGACACAACCAGAAAGAGAGAGGCAGGGCAGAAAGCTGCTCTTTGCTTGAATTTTTTAATTTTTTTTTCCAGATAGTGAAATCTCTTTAGGTGTGATTGTTGGTAGCCAGACACTTGAGTTGGCTATGGTCATTTTGTACTCTGAAAGGTACTGGTCCTCCTAGTTTAGGAGCAATGCAGTCTCCTCCACCTGTACGACCTCCATCTATCTGGTGAGAAAAAGAAGAGTTTCAGTTGCTTTCTCTCTGAAACATCTGCTTTCCTGTGGACAAACCCTTCTCTCTCTTGCTCTATCCCTGCCCTCATTTTCCTCACAGCCCTCCATCTTGACCCCTCACGATGCAGCCAAAACTGACGGTTCTCTGCAGCTTCTCCGAGGCTGCTACCTTCCTTACCTTTTGCTGGAGTTAAGCAGAGCGGTTCCCCAGCACAGGGGCAAAAAGAGCTGCTGCACCTCTGTAGTGCAGCCAGTGAGACCAGCAGCAGCAGCATACTCTGCTCGTGTCCTGTACCCCTGCCGCTCCCTGCAGAAGAGGCTGCAAGAGGGGAGGCTGGGTAAGGGCTTGGCTGGTCCACAGGGACTCCCCAGGGGCGGTTCCTGTGCAGGGGCCAGCCTGGGACCAGACAAAGGCAGCGAAGCACATCCTCAGGAGTGAAGTATGGAAATGATGAAGCATGCCTTGCATGCCACCATCGTATCGTAGCTTATCGTACCGATAGGAACAAGGGCATCCTCCTTTAGCTTTCTGAAACTGACGTGGGACAATGCCATTTTCCCCATGGGTGGAATTGACACGTGGCACAACACCGAGCCTCTGGCTGCGTGGGGAGCTGTACAAGCTCCCTGCTGACTCTGCAGGCTCCACACCACGAGCAGCCGCTGGCTCCCGTAGCCTGCCTCACAAAGCGCTAGAACAATCAGCTGGCAGCACAATGCTGGCTCTCCCGGTGGTGGTCTCTGTAATGACATTCTTGGGGTGAGGACCTGAGAATATAAACTAGTGGTAGTTTATTTGCAGAGTGAGGAATGAGGCATTATTGATAAATTCAGGTGTCTGATAGAAGAAGGATGGAAATTCTCATTTCTAAGCCTTGCTTGTAACCTCAATGTTGGTGCACCTCTTCCTTCCCTTGCTCTGTTGTCTGGAGGATTTAGCTTCATCTTTTCTCATCCCTTCTCATATCACATAGTTGTCGGTGGCTGAACACTCTACTTGCTATTTCTCTGATCTCATTCTTGGCCTTTGTGTCCATACCAGCTGTCTAATGATGGCACAATCATGAGCTCTGAGGGCTGTCATCCCTAAACTCATTCTTACTGAATCCAATACCTGCTCTAAACTGTCACTACACACACACACACGATGAGTTTCTGCTTGCTCTTGTCCCAGCTAACATAAGGAATCCTGGCTGGACTGAGCACACTGAATCCCCTTTTGTTTTGCTCACCTTTTTGCACTCTGATTTCAGGCCGTTGTTCCAAGAGAGCTGAGGAACTTGGCCTGTACAGGCTCATTGAAAGCTGGGGTAAGCATTTTGATGAACTGCAGAGTCTTTGGATTAAGGACAAACACTGATATGGACAGAAGGGATTTGTTCTCTACAGGAGAAATGTAGATGTCCAAGGACCTGCAGGATGCAGAGGATTCATCTTGTGCAGCTGACACTTCATAAATCGGAGTTCAGGGTGCATGTCCAGCTGTTGGTGTACAAGAACGACAGTGGTGCAACTCCCAGTGGGCATTGTCTTTCTTCCTTCTGGATCTTTCCACAATAGAAAGGGAAGATGGCAGGAAAATCTTTCCTGCCATCACCTGAGCTTCTTCAAGCTCCCTGTGCTAGTGCAAGATGGTCCTGTAAGATGTCTAATACTGAGTGCTGTGTCCATGTCCTGGGACCGTTTCCCAGTTATTTACTTCTTAAGAAGGAGAAGAGAGCACACACGTGCCAGGTCCTATGTCAGCTACTGCACATCTGAAATGCGTCAGATGCTAGAAGAACTTCTGCAAGATAGCATTAAATATATAACATACAAGTTGTTTGGCAATACAAGTCAATTGGCACACTTGGGGAGCTCTGTCCTACAATTCTTTCTCCTTTCACTTCTCTTGTTGTTAATGAAACAGCTGCTCTTTGGTTTCAGGCTTAAATATATTTTTTAGATTGCTTTTATGCTGCTGGCCCTTGGAAATGCATGAAGTGCTGTGAAAGAAAGCCATTGCTGGGAGGCAAGAGGAAGGCCTGTAGGTGAAATCATGTCTCATAATAACAGTCTGAATCTCACGTATTCATCTCATCCCTTCCTTTGTTTCTGTAAAGGGTCTCGGCTCCCTTGGGCACACGGTTGCACGCCTTTTCTGCCTTATTTAAGCATTTACAGTGATATCAGCCAAGGTCCTTCACTAGCACAGCACCAGCTACTGGGTTGTTCCTTTGGGGGCTGTTTTCTTCACGGCTCAGGGCTGCAGAGCCCATGTGGTCTCAGTGCACAGTCCTGCTCCCACCATAGGAAACATGCTGGTCTGAAGAGAAAAGGGGGTGGAGGAGCTTGAATGTCAAGGAGAGAAGCTGGAGAACAGCACAGGAAGAAGGTGGGTATTAGGGAAAGCTGTGGATGAAACAATGCATAGGGAAAGTAGGATTTATTTATTGGATGAGCAGTAAGACCGCGTTTCTTTGAGCTGATGGATTCTAATTGGGATGTCACGTTGCATTTGTGCACTAGGGTTTCACATAAAGGGGTGTGGGTGGGCAAATAAAGTATAATGATCTAAATAGTCAAGTTACCCCAATGATTGTGAATCCAGAACCAATTAATTGGTGTATGCAACTCAATTGGTGTATACTATGATATGACCACATATGTTAGGAGTACTGTGGTTTTAAATGTGATATAAATAATTGCATAACTTCATTAGTTATTTACTACCTACAATGAATTAGTTCAGCACTAAACTACCTTAAGCAGTACTTCCTTACGGGATTTACACTTTGTAGGCTGAATGCCCGGCTGTGTCTTAGCTGACAGTAATGAACATGCTGTGGCTAATTGAAGTGGGAGGTGTTACGGTTGCAGTACTCGGCTGACTCAGTGTTGACAACTTAGTCATTTCTTTAAAAAAATAAGTCAGACTCAGCATGTTTTGGCTGACTAAAACAAAACAAATAGTTTTGTGTCTTGCATTCCAAGTTTTAGGCTCCCAAAAAAAGGTTTCTGAGCTGACAAAACAAAATCTTTTTTCCAGACCTTTTTTTCTCATTGCTGCAGCCATAGCCACCTTGAGGGGGAAGAGGACTTGTGTTTGCTCTGCGTCCCTGCACTAACACAGTGTTTTACTGGAATCTCTGTCACCTCCAAAGTATCAGTTAAATCCTGCCTAAAGATAAGGAGGCCTCCACGGAGCAGGGTTTGGTTTTCTTCTTGTGGTAGAAAAATGTGGTTTCACTTCTGTGCTACAGAGGAGATCTAGCACTAAAGTGAGTCTCTGAGCAGCAATGGTGGCTACTGCTGCAGTCTCATACGACCTTGGTTACGGATGGGTAAGTTTGTACAAGGGAAATGAGGAACAGTCTGTAACACTCGTGGTGCCCTATGGGCTCTGCGTGGGTTCTGCCACTCATGAAACTGAATTTTAAGTTGGATTTTTCAGGACGCGTGTATGCAGTATCACATATATTGCAACTAACTGCCATGGTTTCTCCTGTCTAGAGTAAAACTGTGACACCTGTATGAGTATTTGCATGCTCGCTTATACAGAAGACTACGCAGTCCAGAAGAGTTGGGAAACATCATCCTTTCTAAAATTATCAGTTCTAAATCTTAGCTGCTTTTCTTGCCCCAGCGCTCAGTATCTTAAGAAAATGATAGGCATTTGCTGTCATCCCACAATGCAGTTGAAAACACCACAGCATTAAAACAGTGTTGGATGAATGGCATATAAGGTCTAATAAAAGCGATCGATGGGAGCAGCTTCAGAGACAGTGAATATGTCTGTGACCTTTTTTTTTTAATAAATAACAGTGGAATAAAATAAATTTTTATTTTTATACTTTTGTGTTTGACACAATCCCCACTATCAAGTCTGTTTTATGTCATTGTATAACAGTCAAGAGAGACTCTCATTTTTATAAATTAATCTGTTTCAGGCCATACATTTCTGAAGCTGACGTAGAATTGCAAGAAAAAAATACCAATAATGGTTTTTTAATTGACCACCATCAGAGATCACTGCAGCTGGGAAGGGGTCTTGACTGTCCTTTTGCCAGTGAGCTCAGTTTCTTAGAGGAAATGTTTTGTGCAGAGCAGGCAGATTAATGAAAACTAAGGCTTCTCTAAAGGCCAGCAGCTGCCTGAGCCAGCTGAGCCGGGTTGGTTTTGTTCTATTTTCCCCAGGCATAGCACCACTATCTTTGCATTTTAAGTAGTCAGCCAAATAATGGCTGGGAATTCAAGCCAGAAAGCAAAAGCAATTTGATGACGTGAAAGGGGAAAAAACAAAAGACAGAAAGGCACAACAAACTACTGTAATGTGAGAGAAGGGGAGCCACGCACAGGAGAGGAAGCACTGGAGTGCTGCTGCATAAAGGGTGTGCAAGAAGCAGCGTGCGGGGTGTGGGTGCAGGGCTGGGGCTGGTTAACAAGGTGGTGGAGGCAGGAAGGGGAGCAGCACAGCAGGGGAGCTTAGAAACCATCTGCTGCAGTGGCACCCCTGTCCCCACAAGTCAATTGGAGACCGAGGGAAGGAGCTGGAAGAAAAAGATGTGTGTGTGCAAACAAATCCTGAACTGTGGGAGCACAGCAGAGCGCAAAGGCCCATGGGGGGGGGCGAGGATGTGTGTGGCCCCAGCTGCGGTGCTGTTTTCCAACGGAAAAGCTGAAGACCAGTTGAGGAAAGGGAATGCAGCAAAGATGTACCAAGGGGAGCACCCCGGGTGGTACCCCAACCTCTGCCGTGCTCACAGCAGATAAGGGCAGAGAGGGAGCGCGCAGACGGACTGGGCCTGGGGACGATGAACCCCACCACTGATGACACCCTCAAAATATCAGTTGAGAGCTGACCTTCTCTGTCAAACCTGCCCAGCACTGGGACAGAGGGACCTCAGGAGCGACCCAAACTGAAGCCAAAACAACACAGCGACCCAAACTGAAGCCATGTGTAATGCACACCAATGGAAGCAGGACGTGCGAGGGTCGCAGCGAGAGGGCAGCAACACGGAGCTCAGCTGGCACCACCCCACCCTGCCAAATACACGGTGTTAAGAACCCAGAAATGTTACTCAAAACCTCAGGCCTCACGTGACCTCTAGTAACCCCATGAGTTAATTGGGTGACCTCAGATGACAATTGGTGACCTCAAATAACACCAGAACCCAAAAAACTTAGCAGAGCTGCCCTCAGATGACCCCAGGGCCAATTGGTGACCTCAAATGATGCCAGAACTGAAAGAATCGAGGAGTGGTGACCTCAGATGACCTCGCAGGCTAATTGGTGACCGCAAATGACCCCTGGATGAAATGTCAGGCTTCACTTGACCCCCTAGTAACCCTCCGAGTTTACTGAGTGACCTCAGATGACCTATATCCAAAATTTCAGATTCCCCCCCCCCCCCGAGGGTTTGGGTTACTTGGATTTCTCCACTGTCTCCTCTGTGGTTGTTTGTATTCTCTGATGACCCCCCCTGCTGTGGTCATCTGGGGCCTCATCAGCAGTGCAGTGGCCTCCAGCGTTTTCCTGCAATACCCACAGAGTCATTTCAGATCTTCTGTGCTCTGGTTTCACTTTTAAGATGTTGGACTGGGATGAAACCACTTTAAGATCGTATTTTCCAGCTTCAGCTGTCACACTCTAGCTGGATGAAGCTTTCAGGCAAGATCGTTTGAGTATAGCATGTCATGAGAAAGAAGGGAGACTTGCATCAATCTTCCCTGCTAACTACCTCCAAGGAACGTACAGATAAACTATGAGTTGTCAAAAATGGAAAACAGGCACCAGCCCATTTTTATTTCATGAAGGAACAACAAGAGGCTGCTTGTTTTACTAAGAAAATTATTATGTGGTACATATAAAACAACTTCCATCTGCACAGCCGCCTTATATTGTACAGAGTCTATGAAGCTTTTGCAGAGTATCAACCCCTGAATGATGCTGATTTCATCCAGGCCTTCAGCAACAGGCTGCATGTCGCTCACTGCCACACCCATCTTCTCCATGCGTGTTGATTGACTCCATTCAGCTTCCATTCTGTCAGCATTCACCTCTTGGGTTTGGTTAATAAAAACTGTTAATGTTCGCTCACCTCAAGCCAAGCAGGACACTATCTGCTTTGTAATTATCTTGGTGACACCGCATTAAAATACAAGACAAATAAGGTTTCAGACTGAGCCATGCTTCGCTGAAAAGTGCATCATACCCAGCTGGGTTATATTACTCCTGTATGCAGTACTGCACGTGTTTGTCATCTAACCAGCTCAGATTAGCAAACTGACCAGAACACAAAGCAAAGGCATCTTACTCACTAACAGTTGCTTGTAAGGAGGAAGCCAGGAAGGGAATACATTTCCTGATATTAATGCATATTGCTGGAGAAGCAGCAACATCTGCTTGGAGGCTCTGTGCCTTTCACAAGCAGCTGCCCCCCCCCCCCACCACCACTTGGAGACCCCTGTGAGTTCTTTAAAGTGGGATTCAGCATTGCTTCAAGTGAGGGGCCTGGATGAAAAAAACAAACAAACAAAACAAAAAGTAAATTATTCCAAGAGGGGAGGAGAGAGACTGGCTACAAGGAAGAACGATGATACAATGCACAGTCCAAATGTTCATTTCCAAACACCCAGGCTTTTAATAGCACTAGCTGAAGCCAAAAGAGCTCTGTTTCCAGCTTCTCACTCCTTGCTTTTCTGTAAGCCATGTCCTGATTAAGAGTTATTTATAACACAGGGAACAAAAAACTCAGAAGCCCAAGATGACCAGTTTCTATTCAGGTACCAAAATACAGATTCTTCCATTCTGTGTGAACCTGTTGAGAAAAGACAGAACAAGCCCATAAGCATCCAGCAAACCCTCAGGGGTCCTGGGGGAGTGTGTGGGGGGGTGTCCTGTGGGGCAGGGGGGCTGGGGCAGCAGAGGGCACCCACCGGGCAAGAAAAGCAGGGCTGGGACAGCAACCAGGGCTGGCCAGGACCCTTAGGCCCCCAGACCCAGCTGCAGTGGGGAGCAGGGTTTAGGTCCAGCCGGGGGCCAAGGCAGGGACGGGGATGTGCAGCTAGCCGAGCACAGGCACGGTGCGACTCAGGTAGAAGGGCAAACACCGGGGTGCAAATGCAGGGCCCGGCCAGGGGCAGAGGGTGCCCAGGTGCCACCCCCAGCAACGGCTGCTCAGGGCAATCGGAGCCTCTTGGGGCACCTAGGGCCCTGATGCATGCTGAAAATATAGCCTTACGCATAAACGTGCATAAGTGATACAGAACATGGTCTTTCCTCTATCAAAATTAGCATAAACCGGGCACAACCTTAATGAAGACAATAAACAGTGTTGCAGCATTTTCAGGGTGCGTATTAGAGGATGAGTAGATCCCTAAATGGTAGTATGCTTGCAATGCCTTGTGCCATGAAAGGTACCACAGGTCACATCCCGCTCCCTTCAGATCAACAGCAGAACACATACCAACAGCACTGCAGCTGGTACGTGGCCATTTCGGAAAACACCATCAGTTTCGAGTTTTGGGTTCAGTCTCTATTCCGTGTTTAATAGGTTTGCTCATCCTGTTGGAAAAAAAACTTATTCTGCTGTGACTTCAACAAAACCAGTGGTCAGAGCAGAGCATCAGATGGTGTTAATGAACTTTATGAATTTGCCATACACTTACTCAGAAAGCAATGTCCAGGAAAGTGAAATACCAGGTCCTCAGCTAAACTGTGGGCAAGCGAGGTAATACCAAAGGTGTTGGTTTGGTTGACCAAACAAATGTTGTTTGGGCCTTTATTTAATAGTTTAGTTACATAGCAGACTGCTTTTCAATACCATTTTAAATAGACATTATCACTAGAGTTAATAAATTTGAGGGCATTTTTATCCTTCAGCAACAGGATATTCTGTTTTTCTCTGACATCTCACTCATATTTATTTTTTCCTAGAACTTGGCAATAAAACATCCAGGAGAACCATGTACTTGTGAAAGGATGGAGCTGCAAGTGAACACCTACCTGGTAGCAGGGAACGAGAAGCCACGCTTAGCTCCCAGCTGACAGTGCCTGTCAGTCTGCAACTCTGCTGTAAAATCCACAGAATCTAGAGAATTCTCATCTTACTGAAATTTAATAGTTTGGTAATCCTAGTTGCTCCTCAGAGACTCTGGGCTTAGTCTGTGTAAATATCTCAGCTTGCAGGATCTGGGGCCTAAACTGAGTTCCTCGGAAAAAAGCCCCATTGAACTTGCAAGGGTGAAGGAAGAAGCCTGGAAATAAACAGCAGCGGAAGAGACACCGATAAGTGAATTCAGTGGGTCTTTGTAGTGTTACTTTTAGGAAACTTACAGCAACTTAGCCATGTGAATGGAAGAACATTTCTTGAAGAAGTGGAGCGTAACTTTCTTACTTAAAAGTATTGATTAACTGAAGTGGGAATATTCAAACCAGATTTTTCTCCTAGTGAGCAACTACCAGCTGCCTCCTCAGAAAGCAGTGAAGGAGAGCTGATGCTGTCCCTGCATCCCTAGCTGTTTCCCTTCCCTATGGGGCTACAGTCTCGGTGTGGTCAAAGAGCACACCAAAGGCTGCCCTGGACTCTGCCACCTGGTAACAGTTCCCAGAGAATGAGAGTTGGTGGTGACAACACCCTTCCCCTTTCCTGCCTTGATAAGACTTCAGAAATTTCTTATGCATGTGGGATGCCTTTCAGATCTACCAGCATTATTTTAATAAGTGGAAAATTCAGGCATGCCATGGCATCTCCAACTAGAAAAACAGCTAGTTATCCTTCCCTGCTACCTCTGCATCAATAAAGCTACTACTCAAGCTTTGGTGTTTAGAGTAGTTTTTGCTACCCTTTGAATAGTTTGTTGGGAGCCAGGAGTTATTAAATGATAAAATGGAATAAATGTGACATCAGCAGCTAAGGATTCAAACATCAGAGAACGAATTTTACAAACTACTGAATGATGTTAAAAATAGTGACGTGGTTGGTTTCATAGCAGAAAACCTGACAAAAAAAAATGTATCACTATATAGAATTAATTCCCAGAGGAAATGTTGGCAGCCCATTGACTGAACAGTCAAACACAGACTTATGGAAACATGAGAAATTCAGTGCAAGACAGAGGAAATACTTAGTGAAAGTCATCTCAGAAGTGTGTGCCATTTCTAACTTCTGTTAATGCTGAGTGCCATGGAAGTATAACTTCTGAGCAAGTTGTAATTAGAAAGCAAGGCAGGCCTCAGAAATTACTCTTATTTCAGCAGTTTCTAAGGGCACTTTTAATTGGCATTATTCAAATGCAAATGCCCCTGGATACAAGTAAGGATGTAGTCTTAAACTCTAAATTATTCCAAGTTTCTCAGTGAGACATTCTTTCAGTATGGGCTAGTTATCTCTTGCTGACCATTTAAAATAATAATAGCAACTTTGGTAAATTCTGAGCTAAGCCTTCTTGAAACTGATTTGCAGCGAAAAAGAGAGAGAGGAGGGAGTCAGTGAACCATCAGCAGAAAGACTGTTGGTAGGCAAAGCTTCAACACGTTCAGAAGATTGTGAGCATGTAGATACAAGTGTATGTATCTATAACCACCTCCAAGAGAATCGACAACCACCCTTAAGGTTGGTGGTCTGGCTGGAGAAGAGGTTTGCAGCCATGAGCAGACAGCTGTTGTTGTATCCCTCTCACATTTGAAACGGCCCGTCCTTGTGACTGAATAATAATTCATCAAAGATGTCTAGCGCTATCACCACTTGCTACGTTTAATCAAAATAAAGCATCCTCCCATTAGTCACTCATATCAAAAGGATAATAATACTTAAAAGAAATTCCTTATTTTCCAGAGAGCTCACTATTACTTAAATAGTTCTTAACATGACTGTTTTGTTGGTTATTGCATCACAACATAGGATGCAATGACTTTGAGCAATGACTTTCTCTTATCTTACATTTGTGAAGCAAAACTGTTTCCTGATGTAAATTAATAGCAGCAGCTTGTATGAAGCACAAAACTGATGCATGCTAGTAAACTATTTTATTAAGCTAAACAACAGACCTTGCCAGATGCATTCAGTGACTAATACAACTCAGTGAAGATAAAAAACAAGAACTGAAAAAAAAAAAAAAAAGTAAAAGACCTTGTCTCCTAATCAGCTCAGTTTGGCAGTACTGAAATTTCGCCCTGAGTAGTAATACATACTGCTGGAATGTATCATTTCACAGAGAGATGTTGTAGAGGAAGCAAAGAGGTGCAAGGCAGGCAGGACCTGTTATAATTCATACTTCATTGAAATTTAATTTGCAGATTGGCTGGTGTTTTCCAATTATCTGAAAATTGTCACATACTAAATAGCAGCAGAACACACAGTACGTTACAAACAGCATGCACCACCAAAGGCCTGTTTGTATTTTAGTACAAATCCAAACCTCCAACAGCTTGAAACAAACCCCCCTCTGTGGTTTCATGGGCTGTAGATAAAGTTATTATGCTCTCAAAGCAAGTTTTGAAATTTCTGACAGAGAGGAATTGGCATTGTCAGACCTGCTTGAGCCATCAAGGAAAACTGAAGGCCATACTTCTCCTGCTTTAGGCATGTATCAGCACAACAGGGTCACAAGGTCTGAGATGCAGCTCTTTTCCCTTAATTTGTTTTTCCTTTCACTTAGGATAAACTCCCTTTTGAACACTGCTTGTTCCAGACAGGATCTCTGAAGCAAACTGCAAACAGAGCAGCCACCTGCAACTTCGTGCTACCTTAATATAGCACTGATAGCACAGGAGTTACAGTATAGCTCATCTATCCTTCTGAAGGTTGAAGAAACAGCTATAACTTACAGGAAAAAATGCTCAGCCTTTACATTAGGTGTTGGCAGCATTTTTAGGTAATCTCTGAATTTTTAAATAATAATAATAATAACAAAATGTAATGTTTTAAATGCTCAGTTCATACAGACTTCCAACTCCCTCGCCCCACTCCCCATCCCGTAGCTTACAAATCCTGCAGCTGGAAGTCACATCTATCCATAAGAGCTGCATCTTCCATGACTGGGATGCCTCTGTCTTACTCTTCATGGGAAAGCTTCTGCACTTGTGGAACACAGTCTGGGTCTCTCTCCAAGTCCCCCTTTCCCAAAGATGCTGCTTTGCTCTACCCTGTTAGCCACCATAAATGTCTCTTACAGAAAAACGTGAATTTAATTACAATACATCACACAGACCTAGGAATGAGTCAGCATGGTTCATCCGACTGCATCCAGCATCTCACAATGAAAATGACAAGGGGAGTCACAACAGTGACCTTACTTTGGGTTCCAGAGTAAAAATAAATAAATAAATAAAATTCTATGTTTCACGTAAATTAGGGCTGAACTTCAGGTTTAACTCATCAGTGAGGTAATTACTACAAGCAAATATTGTTTTCAGGTCCAGACCTAAGTATCTCCAAAATATCTGAATTTGTTATTTTGGTTCAGATGTGCTTCTAATGATTACTTATGCACTGGAAATGTAAAGGATTACATAATAATGTAAGAAATAGGCATCTATGAGATAGGTGTTTATTCTCAGTATTCTCCCTGTAATGAGATGCGGTACTCTTACTTCAAGGTCAACTGTTTGGTTCAGTGGTGTCAAGTGCCTTAGGAATGCCACCAAGTAGGTACATTTATCAATAAAAATCAGGCAGTTGTACTGCGCAGTTTTTACAGTAGCTCTTCCAGAATGCAAAGTTAACAGGGTGGCAATGGCGCCTGTATTCACGTCCCCCACCCATTTAAAAGATCACTACATTTCTACTTCACCACATTTAAAATACAAATGAATTTCAGATATTAGATTGAAATCCATGCACAATTATGAAAAAAAAAAATGAGCCAAATGTCATTATCACTATATTAGAAAACTGGAGTATCATTGCTTTGGTAACATAGCAGAAATGGACCTGTAATTGACACAGGATAGATAGCTGGAAAGGAAAATAATGAAGCTGCCCAGGGTGAATTTGAAGCAGCAAACTCTTTTAACTAAAGACAAAATAATTCGAAAGTTTTAGCTGAGAAATAATGGGAAAATGAACAGAAGCCTACCATAGAAATAGTTTGTGTAGGCTTAGACAAAAAATAGAGCAACAGAGACTTGAAGACAGCATTGGCAGCGATTAGAAAAGTACATACAGAAAACTAGAGAAAATGACAAAATGTTATGCATAGATGCCACCCTCTTTCAAGTCATCATTTTCTATAGAGTTGTTCAGAAACTCAAGTGTGAGTTGGGAAAAGGGGTGAAGAAATGAGACTGCACCATTTTAGAGGCAATCTTCCTTTACTAAAGAGTAAATTGTCTCCAGATTGATGTTTTCCTGTGGTGCTGGGGTGCATAACCACTTATCTGCACCGTTCTGTTTCTTTGTTTGTCAGACCTTGGATAGAAATACAGGCACAAATCGCAGTGTTTCCAAGCCTGCACATGTGCATCACCACTGCTAAGCACGTGCGTGATAAGTTGCCAAGCACTAGACTTAGCACCCACACACAGCGATGCTACTTGGTAACAACAGTGCATCAAGCACATTTCCCAGCCCAAACCTAATGGGCTTGTCGCATAGGTCCAGTTCAATGGAACAGCTGATCTGGGTATAGGGAACGGCATTTCTCTCCAATCCTCAGTTAAAACTACTCTCTCCTGGGAGCTGCCAAGCAATCTGAAGGATTAGTTACATCATTAAGTTAATCTTTTCTCTCTCTCTTTTTTTTTTTTTTTTTGCCTGGACAAATTTCTGAGAAAGTAAGAGTACACCTCTGGGACAACGTGTATGGCATCTCTAAGCCTGTTACTGGGACCCGTAGGATTCATTTGCACTGTCACCACTGTTATTTTGCTTATCACACCCCAATTTTTGGCCAGTTAAATCCTTGAAATAAACCAGGAAGAGAAATAGAATCACATAAGCAAAATAACGTTCTGTGCTCCACAGCAATTTTGCAAACTGTTTGCACAGACTTCAATGCCAAAATTGCATAAGCATTATAATTAAGGTAGCTTGGCAATTGTCCCACTTGTTAATAGGGTGGTTTGGTCATAGACCTCATGCTTGGCTCAGCACCCAGCCTGTGACTTGATTGGGATGCAGAGTTGATTTCATTCTCCCCACAAGCATTCCTTATTCAAGAGTAAACCATCACCTGATGTAAGAGAAAACAGCCTCAGATTCCCTGACCTCTCTCGGCTTCCTAAGGGGTCATACAGTTGGTGTGAGGCTGCTCCAGACACCCCTGCTTCTGGGTCCACTTCACCAGTGAGAACGAAGTGGCCTGGGGCTACAGCTCTGTCCTGTACCCACCACATTACACTCTCAGGAGATCTTCAAGCTGCTGTCACCTCCCCTGTGCCCCTTCCCAAAGGCAGTCTATAAACTGGAACAGCATATAGGGCAACATTTGAAAGAGTGTAGTACCTTCGGCATATTGTGCATGATGAGCAACGATATGCCTAACTTCCTCATAAGAAATAGTTACAGTAGCAACATTTGTTAATCAGCTAATCCTAATGGTCCCAGCTTTCTGCAGATTGTCCAGTCTCTGCCTAGATTTTCATTTGTTCCAAATTTGATTTTCTACGAATTTGTGCAGATGTGCTTGCAGAGGGATTTTTAATTAATCTATGCAGCTAACTCACAACTAAAATGTTGCCAGGAGTGCTACAGCCTTTTTAATAGATGATCCTTTCCTAAAAGATGCATTTAAAACCATCAGCAATAACCACAATCAAATATATAGAGTACACATATAGAAAAGAAACATCCTTTCCTACAACAGTTAAAGATCTCAGATGAATGTTTCTGAACTTGATAATATGCAGACGTGTCAGCAGCCTCCAGTATCTGTTCATTCAGTGTTAAAATTGATTGAAGATGTTTACTAATATCCACATCGTCTGCTCCTCCCTATTCTCTCCACTCTTTTCAATATCCATTAAAATACTTCATATAAGATTTTTCCTTCGTTGTTTCTACCCCAAGGTTAAATCTTTTTATTTCCACCCAGGAGCTGAAAACGGAGTTTTGAAATAAGCAGTACTGGTTGAAGAACTGGAGCAAGGTTGGATGAACAATTAAGATAATGGCTGGACTATCCAGCTGAATAATCATTTAGATAATGATTGCTGTCTTGGAACATTTTATGAGGTATGGAATAAAAAGGAAAATCAAAAGGAATTCCCTTTGAGTAGATGTTTGGCATAGCTGAGTGCTGCTGCAGCGTATCTGAATGTTAAAGGATGTTCAGTAAGACAAAAGCAGTATTCTTTGCTGGAGAAGAGGAGGATTTAATTTATTGCTTTCCTTTCCCTCTCCAGATTTATATTACAAATGCAAAGTGTTCCTTTCTTGGAGGCTCAGTTATTGTTTGAAAGGATAAAACCTACTGTTATCTTTTCCCTGTAAAGGAATTCTGTCCCCAGTGCCACCTGCAGTTCCAGGAAATGGTGGGGGAGAGCCACCTAAGATAAACGATCCTGCAAGTCCTCTCTATCTAGGGTTATTGCTGCTTAAGTTGGAAACCTGCAGATGGGGGACTTTTTGGAAGGGTCATGGAGGTCAATCAGAGACATTTTGGTGAAATGTGTGGATATAATTTCTTAGAAATTCTGTTAAGTTCCCCCACATTAACACCATTGTTTCTGTAAAGAGGATAAATTTAATAAGGCCCAAGAGCTTAACAAAGAAGCTCTAGAGGGATATGCTGGCTTCCTGCGGGTCCAAATCCTCCAGCCAGTTTTTTTGCTCAGATCTTTTTTTTTTTTCACTCAAACTGACTGGAAAAAAAAAGGGGGGCAAACTCCTGAGCAGAAACTCATCTGTCTGTCACATTTCTCTTGACAGTCCTTGACTTTACCACTTACCCTGGTTTCTGTTGGAAAGATAATAATGCCTCTAAGCACAGATGGGAATTGTCTACAGAAGAACCGTAGAGCCATACAAGCTGTAATGCACCTGACAGTCAGGTGAACCACTGAATTCTCTAAAGTAGGAGAATTTGTGAAAGGATAAAACAGAAAGGAAGAAATTCTAACTTGCAAGAGTTGTGTGGTTAGTACAAATATGAAATTTGTTAAAATAAAACTTGAATTTGGAGAAATTCTCCTCTTATGCAAGAATGGTACCTGACAGTACAAGGAAAATTTACAACTGCTCCTAGTCTTGACATTACAAGGAAAATCTACAACTGCTCACAGTATAACTTTTAACTTCTGATAGTACGTACAAGATTTTCATAAGCTTTGATATGCTATCTAGAAAGTACTAACTTTTCTTAAATGGATTTTTTTTCCTTTGTTTCTGCTAATAAACCATCCATCAAGAAAATTTCTACTTATTACTACATCTTCAGCCATCACAACAGGGAGATGAGATGGTAAACAGAGTGAAAGCAGAAGAAATATTTAGTTAAGACCTTCTGCAAAACAATGTATTTCACTTTCCCATCACATCTGTATTAGCTTTTTTATTTTCGTGTAATAAAATTTACTTGTGTTTACTTGTATTTGCTAGCGGGAAGTTAATGCTATATCATCATGATAGTTCACATTTTGCATTTTAATGCCGGTAAATGAATTAGTGATAGCAATGTTGAGCAAGGATTTGGCAGGTAGGGAAATGTTGAGCCAACTAATCTTACTTCAGCCTACTGAGTTCTGACACAATATTGTGTGTCTCTATGGTTTCGTTATCAGTAACAAATTGCTAGGGCTGTGTAAATAGTATGTATCAACAGGGTTAGGGTCTTGGCTAAATCTGAAGGATCTGAGCTATGCAATTATATGTTAGTCATTTTTGCTGGCATGGTATTTGTAAATCTTTGTAAAAACTTGGGACAGTCACACAGTAAGCAAGCTATCTTTTATTTACTTATTTTCAGCCAGTATTGTCCCTGAGAAACGTGTAATTCTTCTGACAAGGCATAAAAGTAGCATTATGAAACAGCCCCAGTAGCTCTTCTGCTCTACACAACACTGATAAACCTAACCTGAAGTCCTGGGTCAACACTGGGACATCCCACTTGAAAAGACATGGGAACCCATTTAAGAAAATTCATCCACGAGCACCAAGTATAATCAAAATTCTAGAAAATGTACTCAAGGGAAAAGAGGAAATACAATAAAGCGTAGACTGTAGACAACTGACGGGATGGCACCAGCTATTAAAATGCTGACACAAAGAGGAAGGTAATAAAATATTCTCCATTATTTAATTTGACAATGAAACAAACAAACAAACAAAAAAAAACACCAACACCAACCAATGGGTGTAAATTGAAGCAGACACTTGGCTTATGTACTAAAATGAAGTCTTCTACTGCAAGCTGAGAAAAACAGACTAGATAAACAGCCAGGAATAGTTTATCTACAGCTAAATAGGGAGTAGTTAGCTTCCTGTAGTCCTTTCTCAGTTACTTTTTCTTTGCTTATGACTCAATAATAGGAACATTTCAAATGAGGTCACTCATTTGTTCTTGGAACATAAGGTATGCAAAGCGTTGCTTCCTTGAGCAGAAGAAAGAGGGCTAACACAGAAAGAAGAAGAGAATAGGACAACAGCACGAATGTGGAGAAACGGGAGTTCCTACTTTCATTACAAAGAAGATCCTCTCTGTCACGAAAATGAATAAATGCCTTGAACAAATACATTATCTACTAAGTTAGTTATTAATATTATTTGTTATATTTATTACCCCCAAAGCATTTACAGTAACCACTCTGGAATAGTGAAAGCACAATCATACGCAGAAACCACTGCCATCGATTCTGGGCCCTATATGCGTCAACAGTGGCAATGGTAAGTAACATGCCCTTCCTCCCCAGAAAAAGCAGGCCAGAAACTAGAGTCATTTTCTTCTTCTATGAGTCCTGAGTCCCAGTAGAAGACAGAAGCAGCTCTTTGCTTTGTGTGTTTCACAGCCACAGACTTCAAAATGACAACTGATTTTCTAGAAAGAGGAGTCACAAAACTTTTGAAGTTCAGATAGATTAAATCTGCTGCATTTCTTCAAAAATCAGTTGGCATACTTACAGCCATTTGATTATTCAGACAATTTATCTTTGGTTCATTTTGTACCCTTTTTTCTTTGTTTCTTTAATTACATACCCTTAGACCACAGCAATTGTAACAACCCTCTAACTGCTCTCATTATCTCTTCCTTCAAGATCTGCTTTAAATTCTTGCATTTCGTTGAGGTCAGACAAATGACACCATAGTTGTCCAGACCACTATTTCACAATGCCACACAAAGTTGGACGTGATACGGATTAGAAATCAAACAGAAAATAAACAAGATGAAATGCACTGAGGAGAGCTCAAAAGGGAACATCAGGCTACAATTGAAAACCTTAAGTATTGGATTTGTAAGACTCTAAATTTTCATTCATGGTCCTGAAACAAAAAGTAGGAATCTTCTAACAGGATTTGCAGACAATGAGCAGGTAAGAGGTATTGCCAATCTTCGAGAGAATTAATATATCATGCTGTAAAACTCTGAAATAGAAAAGGAATGAAGTTCAAATATACGCTGCGCAAGATCAACTTCTGGGCAAAATGCCCAAACTTTTTACAAATTGGGAACTCAATCTGAAATGACTAAGGATGAGATTGACTTAAAAAATCAAAAGTTACCAAGAAACACAGAGGTGGCTGTAAAAACTGAAAAGGTAGTATCCCTTTAAAATTGCATGTCCTTTGTTACTTTTACAGCACTGGTAGCAATCTACAGTGAAGAAGATACCTTACACTAGCACTGGAAACATTAGTACGACTGAAGCACTTACGAAATTTCACCTAGAATATAGCTTTACAAATAGATAAACTGAACTGAAACAAGTATAAAGTCCTGCTCAGATGGGGAGAGAAACTGAAAGTTTGTTTTGAAGCAGAACCTAAAATGACTGACTTGATTAGTCAATTAAAAAAAAAAAAAAAAAAAAGAGAAGGCTGACAGTTAACATCATTACTTGCCTAAATTTATTTCTATCGGTACAAATGTAGACAGGTACGGAACAATTGTGAATAAAATGCAACAAGAAATTAGAAGTTTTAATTTTTGATATAGTCAGATGATGACACAGCCTTCCAGCAAAGAGTGGTATGGGAGTCCCTGAGAACAGATTGCTTTTAAAAAGAGGAAAATAGAAATCTAATTAAAAGGTTAAGCAATCAGCAGGGTAGAAGTAAACTCAGGGCAGATTTAGCACAACAATCTTCTGTCTACAAGAGAAATTGGTAGCTGTGGTAGAATGACCATATCACCCATGCTGGAAGCAAAATACATGGTACAGAAAGGAAGCCAGCAGCAAAGGCAAGAGAAGATAAAAAGAAAATTAATCCAAATACTTTACATTTATATAGTGGCTTTTCAGGTTTACATTAAGAAAGAATGTGTTGGTAGTTCCTTGCAACTTAAGCATGTTTCCCCTGTGTAAAAATAATCAAAGTTAGACCACTCAGATATTGGTTTCACTGAAATAACTGTCAAGACATTGCGACTTGAAGACACAAGACCTACCTACAGCACTACAATTAAATAAATTTTAATTTGCACTTAAATATAAAGAGTTTGACTGCTAAAACTAATTAATTGTGCTTTCTTTTTTGCCTCCATAAAAACTTAATACACTATATAAAAACTTAATACACTATAGAGGAAAGATAATGAGATAATGAAACTGCATAACAACTCAATAAGACTGTTTTAAAACAGCTGGCAATCAAACACGTAAGACAGTATTCTCCTCTTCACAACCTCTAAAATGGATGAACGCTGCTATGTTCATCAAAGCTGCTGAGGAAAAAGGGGTATGAGGAAAACAATGAAAAAAACACGGAAATACAGTGCAGAAATTTCTGAGCAAACTACACACGAAGGAATTTTTCTCCAGATGACATGCACTTGCTATTGCAAGCCATTAAGAGACCAAGGGGAGCACAGTTTTGAGTGACCCTAAACAAAAGCATTCATTAGACAGCACATTGATAGATGTGAATATAAACTGTATGTCAGAAACTCCCCGTGCATCTCAAAAAACTAAGCTAGCATAATGCTTGCATGATCTGTTATCAGCTCCATCCTGTAGCTTTTCCAGCATTTTATGTAGTAGAAAATTACAATGCTGATAACTATATTTTTATGGCACTATGTACCACTTCTGTTCTTAGCAAAGAGTCAACCTGTAATAACAAATTACATTTTATTTATTTTCAGAATCCTGCTTGTACAACACAATTTACAAGCTTCCCTGTTCTTGGGGATCCTCTGTCCCATATAGTAATGCAGACACGTCATCGAGTCTGGTAAACTGATAGGTTGCACTGACATACAAAAATAATATTTCTTCAAAAGCTCAGACATTGAAATTTCTAACTCAAGTAATCTCATATCATAAATTGATATTATGGAAAAAATAGCGTTTAAGTAAAAATGTTTCTTAGTTCATACTACTGTTTATTATGGCTCATGCCTAAATCTGAATTTGGGAAAATTAAATACGTTGAGCATGTTTAAATGCTGTTCTCTGTAGGGTGAACGGTACTGTTTACAGTAAGAATCCAATACTAAATTATTTTGTACAAATCAGCATAGACACAGTAGTGTTAGTGGAGGAACATCAATTTAAAGAAGCAAAGAAACCAGACATTTACACAAACTTCTTCAAGGATATTTCCAAAGTGAAGGTTTGTGAAACAGATAGTGACCATACATATCATGCATGTTTTTGTAAGATTAGTTTTGACCTTGTTTTGTTGAGAGAGCAAATGTAAAACTATTAACATCTTTAGTTTCTGTTTTCATGGTGGAGATCAGTTATTTTTGTAAAATGAGATTTCACATTACATGTGTTTAAAGGTATCACGCAAGAACGCATTTACCTAGACAAACATTCTTACTGGAATTCTAGTAAATTCAAATAATTGAGCCTTAGGATAATATTAACTTTAATAAATATGAACGTATTGACTGAACGCATTTGGTTTTCAGATTTTCCTTGTCTAAGAATTGCACACACATTGATTTCTTTGTCCATTGTTCAGAGAACACCCCATACATACAGAAATAAAGGTGTCTTCCTGATTATAGAAACGTATACACATAATAGAAAAACTCTATTCAATTTAGCTTCTGTGTACAAATACAAGTAATCAATTCAGATATACTAAGTACATATTTAGAAAAGAGCTTTATGTGTGGAAGAAAAATTGCATTTCCAAACTAGAAAACATACATAATTTAAGAGGTAATCGACCAACAAATGTTGCGTGTGATTCTGTTTAACCCAATTACATATGTCATTTATAAAGTGGGAATGTAGCTAGAATCATCATGGCCAAGGCAGTATAAATAGCAATTAAGAACAGTTTAGATGTCTGCCTGCTTTCCTGTAATCTTCCCTTATAGATGTCATAAGAAAGAAGGAGAGAACAACAGTCTTGCTACAAAATCTAAGCATGAAGCTTCATTTTAGATTTGAGGCATACACTTCAGAAGGAAGCCCTGCACTCTGCCCAAGAAAGATTCAACTGTATGACCAGGTCCTTAGGGAACATACTTCCAAGAAAGATCTAGGGGTAACAAAACAGCCATTCATCCTTCAGCACTTTGCCAATTGCGTACTGTGCTAATGCTGTCACCTTTCCAATGAGAAAGAAACACAAAGTCTTAACAAATCTGGACATGAAGAATGTCACTGCATTTTGTCCAGCCAGCAGCAGCCTGGCTGAATGCTTGTTGTGTAGTTTATTCATCAAAACCAAAACAATCTTAACTGGCAAACTTCCACGTTCCGTTCTGCAGCACAGCAGGACGTGTAAAAGCTACTGCCCTCAGCTCCATTTCTGTGATAAGCAAAAAGAATACAATAGACAGAGCCCCTTCTTATTTAACTGCTGCTTTTTTGAAGTACTCTAAAATACATATGATTATTAGGACCGTCTTGAAATCTTCTGAGCCTTAAGAATGCAGGAACTGAACATACTACACGTATTCTCTAAGTGCTCTTATCAATCGCACTTGCGCTTTCTGGCCCAGTGAATATCAATTTGCAGCAAATGGAAAAACTCCAAGCGGATAGATAAAAGCAGAAAAAAAAAAGCCAAATTCAAGTCCAGCTTGAATGTGGCTTTGACTTGGGTTTCTGACATTGCAAGTGAACGTCTTTACTGGAAGGTATTCTCTCCTCATTTCACACACAGCTTAGAGAAGTCTTAATTTCATCCCACTTTGGCACAGAACAACTTATGAGACTTCAGGAAAGATGCCACAAGTGGAAAATGGTTCCCATACGTGACTTTGTGAGACAATAGACTGAATGCTGCATTTACATGTGTAGCAGCCCTGACATTGCATTTTCCCATTCCTGGGAGCTGGGTGCATTTGAGCACTCTGCACTCCCTTGCTACCAGTACACCAAGTGCTCTTCAGTGGGCAGTCATGGTTTAGTTACTTCTGCAGAAAGGGAAAGCATTGGAACACAAAGCTTGTGGTGCTACTTCATCTTTGTTCCTTTCTGAGGCTATTATGAGCAAATTTTCAGAAATTTCCCTGCAATTCTAAATGGGTCAACAGCTCACTTGTGTTTTGACTGGGCCCGCATACCGTACAGTAGCTATCCCTACAAGGTGTTCTACACAGCAAAAATACGTATCATTATCTAAATTTTGCTATGATAGTTTTAACTTCCCTCATTTATGCTCAGAACTTCTAGCTGAACTGTTACCTGCACTGAAGAGTAATCTTCCCTAGGAACAAAACCAGGATGAAAGTAGAATAACTTAAGTAAATACATAATTGGCAGAGGGACACAAGTTCAAGCCACATGGGGGAAACTGCTGTACAAGAACTGAAGCAACCCCATTTGCATCCATATAGCAGAGAGGGAAGTTCCGCAGGTATAGGAGAAACAATGTGTTTAGGTAGTATGAGGTTAGTCAGAAGAACCACTTTGTACCTGGCACAGAAGCATGTGATAGCTTGATCAGAAATTCTTATTTATCTTTTCTTTTTTCAGAGAGAGATAAACCCTGCCCATGTATTACCACTGTTTGCCATACATATTCCTCTGAGGAAAACACATTTTATGCAAGTCTTAGATCTGAATACCAATTCAATCACACGAACAAAAGTCTAAGTTTTCCTTTGAAAAACTGTAGTAACATTTAAAATGTAATTGCTTTTGGAAAATGACAACTAATTATCCAAAAGCAAAATGCACATTAGGCATTTAAAAAATTAAATGCCAATCAATATAATAAAAGTGGTGCTTTTCACTTTTTGCTTTCAGAAATCATTTTACTTCATTTTAAAATTAATCTATCTACATATATTGGCACATGCATTTTGTGATTACGCCTGTTCACATAAAATAAAGTCTTAATAAATCATATTATTTCTACCTACAGACTTTCTGCTTGCGTCCTTCAACTACAACTTCTATTTTTAAAGGTACAGATATCGCTATTACTACAAGCTGTTTCAGCCTGATTTGATTTTACGTGCTCTCTCCATTATCACAGAATCACAGAATCATCTAGGTTGGAAGAGACCTCCAAGATCACCTAGTCCAACCTCTAACCTAACACTAACAAGTCCTCCACTAAACCATATTAGTAAGTTCAACATCTAAACGTCTCTTAAAGACCTCCAGGGATGGTGACTCAACCACTTCCCTGGGCAGCCCATTCCAATGCCTAACAACCCTTTTGGTAAAGAAGTTCTTCCTAATATCCAACCTAAACCTCCCCTGGCGCAACTTTAGCCCATTCCCCCTCGTCCTGTCACTGGGCACGTGGGAGAATAGACCAACCCCTACCTCTCTACAGCCTCCTTTAAGGTACCTATAGAGAGCGATAAGGTCGCCCCTGAGCCTCCTCTTCTCCAGGCTGAACAATCCCAGCTCCCTCAGCCGCTCCTCGTAAGACTTGTTCTCCAGATGCCTCACCAGCTTCATCGCCCTTCTCTGGACTCTCTTGAGCACCTCCATGTCCTTCCTGTAGTGAGGGGCCCAAAGCTGAACACAGTACTCAAGGTGCGGCCTCACCAGAGCCGAGTACAGGGGGACAATCACTTCCCTAGACCTGCTGGCCACACTGCTTCTTATACAAGCCAGGATACTGTTGGCCTTCTTGACCACCTGAGCACACTGCTGGCTCATATTCAGCCGACTACCAACCAGTACTCCCAGGTCCTTCTCTGCCAGGCAGCTTTCCAACCATTCATCTCCCAGCCTGTAGCTCTGCTTGGGGTTGTTACACCCCAGGTGCAAGACCTGGCACTTGGCCTTGTTGAACTTCATACTGTTGACCTCAGCCCATAGGTCCAGCCTATCCAGATCCTCCTGCAGAGCCTTCCTACCCTCGAGCAGATCGACACACACACCTAACTTGGTGTCATCTGCAAACTTACTGAGGGTGCACTCAATCCCCTCCTCCAGACCATCGATAAAGATAGTAAAGAGGACTGGCCCCAGTACTGAGCCCTTGGGGGACTCCACTAGTGACCGGCCTCCAACTGGATTTGACTCCATTCACCACAATTCTTTGGGCCCAGCTATCCTGCCAGTTTTTAACCCAACGAAGCGCATCTTTGTTGCATTATCTTGCTGCATGCCAAGGGGATTTTCTGCTGATCACTAGAACAATTATTTCACTGTGTTATGAATCTGTAAATCAGACATCATTACACAGAGGAAGTGAATCACGTTAGCATTAGCATTGTGGAGTCTGAAAAAGCGGTCCACCGTGGAGCTCTAAGAAATTCTCATCTGAAGGATGTGTACTATTTCCCTGTCTAATCTGAAGCAGATTTGATATGAAGCAAGATTAAATAATAATAATATATATATATATATAACTCACAACAGATTTTTTAACACTGAAGAAATGTGGGTTTAATGCAGTTAAGATTGCATTCAGCGCTATCTTCCCTAGACACATCAGTCCTAGTTCTTCCCATCAGGTTCTTTAACATTTCATTTGCTAACTCCCACCTGCAACTCCCCTCAGGATCCACCACTTAGCTCCCCCTTGTTCCAGATGCTAAACAGGGCCAAGGGAGGAGCTGATCAAGGCTTCCGTATCACCCCTTTATCATCTCTTCACGGCAGAAAGACTGCTTCCTCCCCATGTATTTTACATACTCATTCCCTGTGGTAGGGTATGGGTATATCACATGACATCATCAGGAACTTAATTTCTTCCACTTATCAAGTTATCAAAAAAAAAAAAACCATGGAAACAGGTCAGTGCAAATAGCGAAACTGAGAACAGGTTCCTTGGATGAGTGCAACAGTCTCCTTCATAACCCAGTACAAATGTCTATTTTAGAGAGTTTCAGATTTCATGTAGAGGTTTTTTTTTTTTTTTTTTTTTTTTTACAGTAGCAATTTGAATTAGGCAAGCTACTGACACTGTGATAGGAAGTTGATTTGATCTGTTCTTCATCAGCCTCGCAAAGTTGCAGTGATATACTGACATGGACATTTAATCATTACAGAATCACTCTTGCTTTCTTGTTTATTATTTCAATAAAATCTTGTACTTGAGCCCGTTACCTCAGGGCAGAGGCAATTTCACCAAGGAATTGGAGAGAAACACCTGGCTCAGTTTCTCAAGCTTTCTCTTTCACCCTTTTGTCCTTAATAAGGCCAACAGATCCGGTTTATATAAAAAGTACAGGCCTATACTACCTAAAAGGTTAAAAAAAAAAAAAGACCTTGATGAGGTGCCCATTCCAAATTCCTATTAATTGCTGAAGGCTCATGTTTTGCACTGACTTTTTACACTGTCAACTTCCATCCTTCAAATCCCCACATGAAGTCTGCCTTGCTGTGGAACAGGAAGAACGTCACACGAGAGTGGAGGATCCTGTTAGCAAGTGTGCAGTCCTACAGGGCTACCACAGGACTACATGCTGCAGCGCCCCCCTCGCTTCCAACCCTCTGTCTAAGCCCTTCCACTGTAGCCAGACTAGCAATCCAGAGCAGAAAGAAGGTCACTGCTACCCCGCAGCATATGTGAGCTAGACATCACATTATGGAAACATCATGCAGGTTCCCTTTGAATAAATGTGGGAATTGACATCCTAGTCTATACAATTTCCATACAAAGCTGACATCTATCAACTTTTTGCATTTTATCACTGAGACGTTTCATCCTTAGAGAAGATGAGAAATATACTTTATGACACTGCAATGGGGTTGTTATTTTCAGTTTTCTCTCCAATCTGTATCTCGCAGGACCACTAAAAGAAACATTTATTTTGCAAACTTACCTGCGTAGCAGGTGCTTCACGAGTGCAGACCGGACTTGGATCTTCCAGCAGGCCCTTTTTGAATATCATATGCAGATCAGATAAGGCTTCCCTAAAGAATAAGACAAGACTTTTCAAGGGAATCATTATAATGCATCAACATGGAAATAAAATGTTAGGACACGTTTTCCATTTCCCCTTATGGTTTTCATTAATTGGAATATTTTCATTGCATTAGCTGACTTGGCAAAATACACAAGTCCCATGCATATTCGTATATATGAAGGTTTGGAAGTTTCTGCAGCACTCCTCAGCAAGCAAGAAATACAGGTGCTTTTATCTAGAACACCTGTCCACATTCGGTCAAAAGTATAGGCAGCCCACTGTATGCTGCAGAAACCCATCAAGAGGGGAGGCAGGGGACAACAGCTGTCTTGTAGTCAGGAGAATCTCAAAACGCTTTCTCATGGCATCAACCATAGTTAATCTGTTTAGCAGAGGCATAGAGAAAGAAACTCTTCAACTCTCTAAAAAGCTCAATAAGTTCTTTTGCTGCAGAAAGAGGAAAATGCATATACTCCCAGTGAGTCAACAACAGCTTTTACTGTGAGCCATGATTTGTCCACTGACTGAAAACTACTCCTCACAGTAGACCCTGCTGGGAACACACATGTCTAAAAGGTGTGGGGAAAAGCGGGGCCATGTAGGCCACAACAGAATTAGACTTAATCATCTAACCTTTCTACCTGCACAAGCCAGGACAGGCATCACAATCTCACACCTGCACTTGGTTAGAATTTTGGCTAGAATTTGGCATAAGGTACTCATGCCTCTTACAAGCACCCAGGGTTGAGAATATATTCAGCTGTGGTGAGCAGCACTGCTGCTGTGTGAGCAAACTTAAACTTCTTACTGCCTGGAGAAAATGATTTCAAGGTCTTACTTCTTTTGAGACCCCACCTGGAGCACTGTGTTCAGCTCTAGGGCTTCCAGCACAAGAAGGACATGGGCCTATTAGAACGAGTCCAGAGAACGGCCAAAAAGATGACCAAGGGGCTGGAGCCCCTCTCCTACAAGGACAGGATTTAGGGAGTTGAGGTTGTTCAGCCTGCGGAAGAGAAGGCTGTGGGGAGACCTTATAGCAGCCTCTCAGTACCTAACAGGGGCCTACAGGAAAGGTGGGGAGGAACTCCCCAAGGGGAATAGCGATAGGACAAGGGGGAATAACTTTAAACCAGAAGACAGCAAGTTTAGATTACACATCAGGAAGAAGCTCTTTACTCAGAGGGCACTGAGGCACTTGGAACAGGTTTCCCAGAAGGCGTGGATGCCCCATCCCTCAAAGTATTTAAGGCCAGGCTGGATGAGGCTTTGAGGATCCTGGTCTGGTGGGAGGTGTTCCTGTCCCTGGCAGGGGGGCTGGAATTACATCATCTTTGAGGTCCCTTCCAACTCAAACCATTCTGTGAATCTGCAACAGTGGTAGCTCAGCATAACGCAGCTAAAAAAGTTCACCAGTATTTTGAACTCTACATTGCCGCTGCTACAGTGCTGTCCAGAGTCAGGTTTGATAAAGCCTCAGAACAGAATATAAATATATCCTCAGAATGTAACTTAGTACAAGTCCGAGACTTTTTTTCTGGATTAAAAGCGGTACAGAGGCACAAAAGAGCATTGTAAATTACAAGTGTTCCAGTCAAAATAGCCATCTATGGTCCTCAGTGACATCTCCTGATGAGTGCACACACCAAGATGCATACTTAGAGAAGTCATCTACATTCAGATTTCACCATTTCAAGGTATTAATACTGTGCATTTTCATTTTTCTTGACCACCTTAAAACATACGACGTGCTTAGCAGATGATGACAGGAGAAAAAGAAAAACCACTCAACTTCTCAGAACATCCGAATCCCCCACCTCACCCCAGTCGTACCAGTACAGCTCATTTGCTTGTCACCAGTAACACGATCTTCCTGCATCAACCCTAAGCCCAAGAAGGAAAACATTTGCATGAACTTCTCCAGTATAAAAAGTGATTATAAAATAGAATAAGTTATTCCATCTCTAAACTTTATTTCCCATGGGAAACAGATTAAAGTGGTGGATAGGATGTGAACTTCAATTTATTAATGATTTAGCACAGTCAACCATGAATTACTTGTACAGAGACAAGAGCATTTGAATTCACACCAGGAACCCTGCCTCACAGACTGCTTCCACTTTCCTCTGCAATATGCATATCCTTACTTTAAGCTATACTGTAATTCATTCAATGATATCAAACTTGGTATGTCAAAAACTCATTCACCTGAGCAGCTCTGTTTTAGAGCACTTGCATGTTTAAATGGCTGCAGCATTGTACGGCTCAAAAGCTTTTTACTTGTGTATTGATGTTTCTAGTTCTGTTGAACTTGTATTCTACATAATTGGCTTGCAGATTATTACCAGAAAAGAAAGTAAACTTTGTCAGACATGCAAATGTATGTGAAGGACAAAGTAGAGCATTTTGACTAATCACAGCAAAGAAAAGTTATAATCATTTCCAAAGCAGCTAGAAACAACTGACGTTATTATTATTATTTTTTTAATTTGAATATTTTTTTTTTTAATTCAAGACTCACTCACGTTCAGTCATTTGGGAAAATCATCTTAGTGTAACTGCCATACCAACATCATTTAACGTGCTCTTTTCCGTTCTTCCCAACCACCCTCTCTGTGCCCCACCCGGGCATCGCTCTATTGCCAAGACACTTAAAGTATGCTACAGCCTCAACTATGATAGTTAAAAGTCCCATTCCTATTTTTCAGAGGTTGCCTGTCCAGATTCCATTAAAACAAGATAGTAGCTGCTGCACCACCTGAAATGCATGGAGATTAATATAACTGCTAACAAACCTTTCCTTCTGGCTTCTTTCAAGACTATCACAACTGTTTCCACTCCTTTCAGCAAGTAGATTGCCACAAAACAAACAGACAAAAAAAACAGGAACCTATTGATCTGGAAGACATCCACTCCTCTGGATACATCCTATATTCTAAGCACAAAATGCCACATCTAATTTTCTTAGGTGTACTCCAGCAGCATAAGACAACAAATTCAGCACTTCATTCCTTCTTAAAGCTTAACAAACAAACTACCCAAAGACACCAACGTACCTTAAGCTGGACCAGTCCCCTCTTCAAAAAAAAAAAAAAAAAAAAAAAAAAAAAAAGTCTCAGGGAGCTTGCTTCTATATATAGCAGGCTGATGAAGCACCACCCAAAATGCTGCAATCTAATAGTTGTGTCATGGTGATGGAAGCTCACCTGCTTGACTGACTGCAGAAACGAAAGGGAAGGCTGGTACAGAGGCTGTAATTAGAGAGAAGAAAGTATTAGAATCAGCTGGAAAGCTCTGATAGGTGGTAGCTCCCCACCTGAGCTTATGCTCCGAAAGTACTTGCTTTCTTGTTTTGTTCTAAATCTTTTTTTTTCACTGGTCTGAGAGTTATTTTCAGACCAAAAACAGCCACTGGTGCTGCATTGTAGAAAACCAGATGCGGTTATCTACAGGTGGGGTGTGATTTTGATTGTATTGTAATTTGAACACGCAACAAAACTAAAACTAAAATTAAAAAAAAAAACAAAACAAAACACGTGGGGAGAGCAGCTGTGGCATGGTGCTGAGTCCCTGGGAAAGCCATCGTCTGGCGGAAGAAAGCCCAGGGGGACTTCTCAGAGGTAAGAAGCCTTCAAATGTACGGGGACCCCTTAACTCGTGTACTGAGCGTGCGAGACAAACGTCCGTGGCACTAAGATCGAGGACGACTTCTCAGAGGTAAGCAGCTTTCCCTTTGTTTCCCCTGTCCTCTCAGGAGCCCTCCTTATGCTCTTTGCACACTCTGAGGCCCACAACACTCATTTTTGAGTGGCGGGTGGTCGGGACGCCACGCGGTCAGCGGCTTCTGCGGAAAAGGCCCTTCTGCGGGGCGGGGCGGCGCCGGACCGGACCGGACCGGGCGTGCTGCCGGGTCTGCACTGCGGTGGGGCTTTGGGAGCTGGGGGAGAGCGGGGCGGAGCGGTGGGAGGCGGCGGGGAGAAGGGGAGAAAGGGCGGGCGGGGGGGGGGCGGTTTGTGTGTGCTTGGCCGACTCCGCTCTGGGTTGGATGGACTGCTCCGTCCCGAGGCATGCTGGGAGCTGTAGTTCTGTGGTGCCGGGCGGCCACGTGGGCTCCGCGGCGCGCGGCCGGTCTTTCCCCGAGCCGGGGCCGGGCTGTGCGCGCCGGGAGGCGCAGGTTGCTGCTGGCTGCGAGCGCGGTTGCCGGCGGTGAGGCGAGCGGGAGCCTTCGGGGGTGCCTCCCCGGAGCGTCGGGCCGGGAGGGGTGGGGGCTGCGGCGGCCGGGCGCGGGTCCTCGCTGCGCTTGATCGTTGGACTGCGACTCGGAGGTTTTCCTCTCCCTGTGTTCTGACAACCGGTTCTCTCCTTTTTCTGCGGTTCACCAGGGCAGAAGCAGCTCCCCGCCGCTAGGACCCCTGTGGGTTTTGTTGCCGAGCGAAGGTGGCGCACCGGGTAAACCGAGGAATCTATTACAGAGGGATGCAGCTCTCTCGTTACCACTTCTGCTGACTCCTGAAGCGATCCTCTCTGCCCTGGTCCGATATCCCTGCCCGTCTGTGGCAAAGAGTTTGTCCCTCAGATTGCAGAAGCAGCATTGTGGAATTTAGGTTTTGGTAGGTATTGAGATTGTACCCCTGAAATCTCATCTATCTCAAGATACTACCTGTCCTTGCAAACCTTGCTTCTCTGAAATCCAAGTCGTTGTCCTTACACCAGTAATACTGAAGGGAGAAATGCTCCATTGAGAAATTATCAGAAAGACAGAATCTGTTTTGGCAGCCTCCCCCCTTGGAATCCGTGGATTCCTTAACCTGGCCCTGGCAGGAGTATTTGAAGCAAATGCTATCCAAGAAAGAACAAATTATTTCTCTCTCATTTATCATTCTGTAATAGTTTCAGCTGACTTGGTGACAGCATAATAGCGAAGTGATTTCACTCTCTACCAAATAAAAACATAAATTGCTTCTTTGACTGTCTTGAAAGAATGGTACTATAATAAATAGGTGGGAAAACCAGAACTGTTGGGAAACTGAAACTGACGTGTGGAAACGACTGGTGGGCTAACCAGAACTGTTGCATTTCTGGAATTTTAGGTGCCTGAGAAACACACAGCATGCACTAGGGTAGCAGCACAAACGTATCTCAAAAACTGGCTCCTGCAAACAGAAGACCTTTGGGAGGTCACTGACATTTGGTCAGGGTGGGCTGACTGAGCCATCATTCTGCCTTTCGTAATATTTCATAGCAGTTTTGCGATACTGCATGTCTTCAGCTTAAGGAAGGACTTTCTTCCAGGGATTTTCCCTACTGCTTTTACTTCAAACATTACCAGGAACAAAGTTGGAAGTTCTCACGTGTCCCCTCAAGGCTAAGAGCTGGTTACCCAGCAAGATGCTTGCTCGAGGCACGTGGCTCACCAGCTGATTAAATAACTGTCCTGGGGCAGGAGCGTGTGGGACAAAATACTGCAGACAGCACAATCCACACGTTTATATTGCCTAAATAAACATATTGCCTAGTTTGTCATAGAGCATCGCTGAAGTACTGTTTTATTTGTATTTGTGAAGACAGCAGAATGAAAGATAGCAGCTCAGTGACTCCCACCGAGATGGTCATTAGGATAAAACAGTGAAGTTTCTAGCATATATTAAAAAGCCTGGAGGAATTAGCATAGCTTGCAGGAAAGCGTGCTGGAAAGAGATGATATTTGAGAGCAAGCGTGAAAATGTTGTCTTTTTACCAAGAATGATGAGAACTGATGCATCCTGCCCTGTGTTTGGATAGGTGAGTGAGTTAAGAGGAGCTGAGCATAGGAGTTTGCAGGGGAATTGGGAAATGAATGAGATAATTTGACCTCCTTTCCATGCAAGCGTGTGGTGTTTGTTTTTTTTTTTAATCCCATACTTCTGTTATTATCCAGAACTTTTAATGTAACTTTCCATTTTAACTGGTTTGGTTTTATGGATAGCAGCTAACTATAAAACGAACTAAGATCCTGAAGTGTCCTTGGAGCCGCTGACTCTACCTCTTTATCTGTTCCCTAAGAAGACGCCCCGGATTTAAAGACGATATGTATTAAATGAAGTATGAGAAGAAACAGCTTCTTCCGACACTTGCGCTCCTTTTCTTCAGCTCGTGCAGAAGGCTGACAGCCTGTCTCACTCTCATCAGTGCTATCCCACCAGCTCCTTTAGGAGCTCAGCGCCACGTTTGGCCTGTTCTGATCTTCCTGCAATCCCCTCATTTCTGTGCTGCAACACCACCATCCATAAGAAGTCAGGTAGGATCTGAAGACCTTTGACATCGCTAAAGAATCAAACCTCAGCTGTCAGTTTTAGCCCTTTGTATTCCAGATGTTTGTTTTGCTGGACGATGGTTTCATTTTTGATTTTGTAAGTATGTTCTTTGTGAGCTTGTTTTTAAGCAGACAAGTAGGTAGCCTCCTTCCTTCAGTGGAATTGTGCAGGTTTTAGCTGAGCTTTGCACAGTCTGAGCGATTGCCCAGTGGTTGTTCTAGGTCTTGACAGCGTCTCTAAAACCTTTGTCCTGCCTCGCCCCTCCTCTTGTGTATTAAGATGCACGTTTGTGCAAAAACTATGTACGCTGTGCATAAGATGCCCAGCGGTTATGGGGCATTCTCAGCGTTTCACAGATAAGGCTCCGTGTTTACTTAATCGCTTAAGTGTAGTCCTGGCTTTACGTGTAGGTGTAGCTAATGATTGTTACTCAAGTGGTTATAAAGTTTAAAATGTTTGGTTGTTATATAAATATGTATATACATACATATGTATATGTATGTATATATATAATGAAACTGAGTCTGTGGAGTAAAAGACTTCTCTGCTTGTTGCATATACTCATGTATCAGCAGACTCTATATGCAAGCTGATCCAAACTGGGTGCCAAGCTGTGCCTTTTTGGTTGCCTGGAATATGCAATCTGTGCACCTCAGGTGTACCTGGTCTACTATCTATCTCTTACATTGTGCCACCCCGTTAATATCGGTGGATGTACCCAGCACCACCTTGGGGCTACACAGAACGTGGAAATTTCTAGTATTTTAATGTTACTATGTTAACAAAACTGACGTACTAGCCGCTTGCTGTTTCTATTTTTTTTGTTTGTTTTCCTTTTCAGTAGCCTCCCCAGAAGTTTTTGTGGACACGTTGTGTATCTTTTCTGTTCTTCCAGGATTCGTTTGTCAGGAAAGGACGACCATGAAATCCGAGGGCTGTGGACAACCATCTACCAGATGGTTGTTGCAGATGCCTTTGGTCACGTTATTTGTCCTTTTAGCTCGCCCTTTCCTTTATCTTGAGTTGATTTTTTTTGCAGCGCTATGTTTGCAGTGGTAACATTGCTGTCAAGGTGTTTTCGATTAAAAACGATCTTAACTGTAATAGTGAATTCACTGAGTGTGGCTTTGTATAATGACTCCCACGATCATAACATTTTTTTTTCCTTTGTCACAGAGAGGAGAAAAGCTCTTTCCAGCGAGATGGAGAAGGAATTAATTATACCTCTGCCTCATCCTGTGAGACCAGAAGACATGGAGTAACTGTAAGCTGCGAATTCTCAGGAGACACTAAGAGTCTCGGGTTCCTTCTCTGCCTGCCTCCCAAGGCCACAGGGATGAGAAAGCTTAGGCTTTGTTTTTCCCTATGAAATACTGTCATGTTAAGGGGCGTTAATAGGGGCGTTAAATACTGTCATGTTAAGCTGACTAACTGTTACGGGTCTGGTCGGATTCAGGTTACTGAACTATGACGGTCACAGATTCACCAATAACATAGCACGTCCTCGATCTAGTCGCATTCAATGAGAACTATCACAGCTAGGAACAATGCAATGAAGGGCAGTTTATTACAGCAACAGGGACACAGGTTCTTTGGGCTGCTGGAGATAAATTCACTGTCCGCAAAAGCATGCGAGCACGCATGAAATACACAGGTACTCGTCCTGGCTATTAATGCGTTAAAAGGCACAAAGGCTCTAGAGATTTCTAAGTTTCCATGGAGACACCTGCTACAACCAAGTGTTCAAATCTTACCCCACGACATCCCAATGCGGGGGGAAGAGAGGCTCAGCCCTGTCGACTGATCCCGGAAGTCAGAAAGGTATCCTTCGTGATGGTATCTTCCCTAACATCCCCTCTCACTTAAGCCAATTTACATTGTCCGCTGATCTGTTCTCTTTAGTGACCAGTGATAGGACCTGCAGGAATGGTGTCAAGCTGCGGCAGGAGAGGTTCAGGCTAGACATCAGGAAGAGGCTCTTTCACTGAGAGGGTTGTCGTGCACTGGAACAGTCTCCCCAGGGCAGGTAGTCGCTGCACCAAGCCTGTCAGGAGTTCAAGAAGCGTTTGGACTGTGCACTTAGTCACAAGGTCTGAATTTTTGGGTTGACCTGTGCGGTTCCAGGAGTTGGACTTGATGATCCTTATGGGTCCCTTCCAGCTCAGGATATTCTATGACTATTTTCTGTCCTTTTAGGTGGAGCTTGAGTGACTCTAGTCAGGCATATCTTGGTTATGATTGGTAAAAAGTTATCTCGCTTTTGCTTAAAGGAGAAATTCAGAGCGCGTGCTCAGTGAGGGGTGGTCGCACCTTGGAGGCATGGAGCTTTTGGGATGGAGGTGTGTTTTGGTATTATAATGATGATATAATGAGCAAAAGTTCAGTAGAGTACAGCGTTTTGTCAAAACCATGACAGGTCGTTGGCTCAGGGTAGCAAACGTGCAGCTTATCGGTCTCGGTGTGCACAAGAGCATCGAGTCCCCATCTCGTCACAGGGCCTATCCGTGATGTCTCCACTCCGCTCTATGCTCTGTACTGTTCCTTAGAGTCGGCACACCAAGCTCCCCTAGTGCGATAGCATGTAAAGTTGGAGGCCTAGGGAATGCTTAGGTAGCGCAGCTACCCTCCACCCTGAAAGCTTCTTCAATGCTGTACATTTTCTTTAAAATGTGAATATTAGTTTAATTTGCCTAGTTACTTCAGGCAATTATTCCACAACTACCAAAAGCGATATTGAGAAGCCTACTTCCAGCATCTCTGTCGGTAATAATAGCTTCATACTTCTGTGCTTATCCTTGTGGCTTTTCCTTTCGCACACTGGAAAGGCAGAGACTGTTCAACAGAGTCATCTCTGATCCAAAAACCAAAACTCTGATTTCATCCCAAACCAACACTCTCTGATGTCAGTAAGAGTAAAATTGCTATTACTCTTGGTCATCCTGGCTGTCACAGTTGTGCCTCTGTTGGGCTCTCTGTCCAATCCTGTCAATCACCCCTGTCCTGCTCCGTGCCCCTGGGTGGTTCTTCTGTCCCTCTGCCCCGCTGGCTGTCCGTCCACCCAGGTCCCCTCTTGCTGCTTGTGTCCCGCTTGTGCCCTTTTCCTTTGTTTTTCTTCCTCCTTCTGTGCATCACAGCCCATTTCCGCAGGAGGCAACCGTTCCCCATGGGATGAACGCTGAGAGGGATGGACAGACCTGCTCGATGCCTGAGCCCTGCAGCCCCCAGGGGAAGGGGAGAACGTCCGGGCAGGGAGTTCCACCGCAGTCTCCCTGCCAGGAGTCCTGCGCAAGAGTTTAATAAAGTTCGCTTTCTGGCTTGTGCTGCCCTCTGTGTTTGTGGCCACTGTAAGTGGCCGTGTTGCCGGGTGCAGGTTCCTGGGTGTGGAGGGGGCAGGGGCTGGGGGGGGTTGGCCCCGTGTTCGTTGTCCGTGGGGGAGCTGATGGATACAGACAAGCGATCTGGGTGTGGGGGCCACCCTGCTGGGGAGGCTGCAGGCTGGGGGGGGAGTAAGGGCAGCAATGGTGGGGGGAGGCCTGTGCTGTCTTTGCTCCCTGGGCCAGGTGTGCTGGGGCTGGTCGGCTCGGAGGGAGTGATTGGTGAGCGTGACCTGGGTTGCGGCTGCTGCGGAGGAGCAGGTGAGGGAGGGACTGGGGTCCCTGGTGAGGGGGAGGGAAGGGTGTTGGGGAGGCTGGGTCCTGCGGGATCGGCGGCTGGGGTAGGGAAAGCTGCGGGGGGTAGGCGGCAGGTCAGAAAGCACAGATTTGGCTCTGGGGCAATGGCTAGGAGCATCTTGCCCCAGAGCATGCCGGGAGTTGTGGTCTTTGGGCGCCGGGCTTCCGGTCGGCCATGTTGGTTTCCAGAGCACGCTGGGAACTGTAGTTTCACGTTGCCGCTCGGCACAGGGCCATTTAGGATGGGCAGTTACTTCCTCCGCGCCAGTGGAGCGGGGTGCCTTTTCTTGCCGTTTTCGTGTGGTGTTCCACGCGGCTCCCACCGCTTCCCTTAACGAGCAGACGGCCTGGGAAGCTGTGCCTGCCGTTCTGCTTCTGCCCATGCACGGAGCAGGCTGGCGCGGCGGCGCCTGGTGCCACCTGGTGGCCGAACAGCGAGCGGTGCTGTAGGCGAAGAGGCGCTGCAGAGACGCGTCGCTCTCTGCTCCCTCCTGCTGGCGAAAGGG